>NC_082734.1:1394589-1581881 GCF_030144855.1 Hypanus sabinus | reverse complement strand
GGAGGAAGGTGGGGAGGGGAGGAAGGTGGGGAATGGAGGAAGGTGGGGAGTGGAGGAAGGTGGGGAATGGAGGAAGGTGAGGAGGGGAGGAAGGTGGGGAGTGGAGGAAGGTGGGGAATGGAGGAAGGTGAGGAGGGGAGGAAGGTGGGGAGGGGAGGAAGGTGAGGAGGGGAGGAAGGTGGGGAGGGGAGGAAGGTGAGGAGGGGAGGAAGGTGGGGAGGGGAGGAAGGTGGGGAATGGAGGAAGGTGAGGAGGGGAGGAAGGTGGGGAGTGGAGGAAGGTGGGGAGGGGAGGAAGGTGGGGAATGGAGGAAGGTGGGGAGTGGAGGAAGGTGAGGAGGGGAGGAAGGTGGGGAATGGAGGAAGGTGGGGAGTGGAGGAAGGTGAGGAGGGGAGGAAGGTGGGGGGGTGGACCGGCGGGGGAGTACTGTGGACAGGATGTGTCCGCGGACCCACCAGGATGACGGTCTGTTTCCGGGGCTCGATGACTCTCAGCTTCTTGTCCTTTGCACGTGGTGACGATGCGGCTGCCGTCCTGGTTCCAAGCCACACTGTAGATCGTGTCGGGATGGATGGTGTCAATCACCACTGCCTGCTCGGCCGTACTGATGTTCCAGATGATGATCACATTGTCTCCTCCTGAGTGAAGGGTGGTAGGGAGGTTGGTGATTGGAGAATGTCCAGTGAACCAGCCTCCTTTGCACTCTGACCCCACACTGCCCTCTGCTATCTGCACCTTGTCCCACAGTTGCACACTCGAAATTTTAACCTAGAGAAACCCCTCCCTGACCTTTAGCTTCTCAACAACCCCATTCCCTGACCTTACCCAGTAGCAACCCTTCCCAGCCCACTACCCTGTGGTGATGTCATTCCCTCTCCACACTGACCTATGACCTGAGTGTGACCCAACCTCCAGCCTGAGGCCCCACTGTGACCCCACTCCCTAACCCATTATCCATTATGGCCTCACCTGTAGCTCCAACCTGACCCAATGCACTGACCTTTACCACACAGTGACCACACTCTTGCTCCTTACCCCCATAAAGACCCCACTGCTTGACCTCTCCCCCATGGTAAGTTAACACACAGTGACCCCCCTCGTGATCTATCCCCACACAGTGACCCCCCGTGATCTATCTCCACACGGTGACCCCCCGTGATCTATCCCCACACAGTGACCCCCCGTGATCTATCCCCACACAGTGACCCCCCCCCGTGATCTATCCCCACACGGTGACCCCCCCCCGTGATCTATCCCCACACGGTGACCCCCCCGTGATCTATCCCCACACAGTGACCCCCCGTGATCTATCCACACACAGTGACCCCCCTCCCGTGACCTATCCCCACAGTGACTTCCCCCCCGTGATCTATCCCCACACAGTGACTCCCCCCGTGATCTATCCCCACACAGTGACCCCCCGTGATCTATCCCCACAGTGACTCCCCCCCCCGTGATCTATCCCCACACAGTGACTCCCCCCCGTGATCTATCCCCACACAGTGACCCCCCCCCCCGTGATCTATCCCCACACGGTGACCCCCCCCCGTGATCTATCCCCACACAGTGACCCCCCGTGATCTATCCCCACACAGTGACCCCCCCCCGTGATCTATCCCCACACGGTGACCCCCCCCCCGTGATCTATCCCCACACGGTGACCCCCCGTGATCTATCCCCACACGGTGACCCCCTGTGATCTATCCCCACACAGTGACCCCCCGTGATCTATCCACACACAGTGACTCCCCCCGTGATCTATCCCCACACGGTGACCACACTCTTGCTCCTTACCCCCATAAAGACCCCACTGCTTGACCTCTCCCCCATGGTAAGTTAACACACAGTGACCCCCCGTGATCTATCCCCACACGGTGACCCCCCGTGATCTATCCCCTCACAGTGACCCCCCCGTGATCTATCCCCACACAGTGACCCCCCCCCCGTGATCTATCCCCACACGGTGACCCCCCCGTGATCTATCCCCACACGGTGACCCCCCGTGATCCATCCCCCACACAGTGACCCCCCGTGATCTATCCACACACAGTGACCCCCCTCCCGTGATCTATCCCCACAGTGACTTCCCCCCCCGTGATCTATCCCCACACAGTGACTCCCCCCGTGATCTATCCCCACACAGTGACCCCCCGTGATCTATCCCCACAGTGACTTCCCCCCCCGTGATCTATCCCCACACAGTGACCCCCCGTGATCTATCCACACACAGTGACACCCCCGTGATCTATCCCCACAGTGACTTCCCCCCCGTGATCTATCCCCACACAGTGACTCCCCCCGTGATCTATCCCCACACAGTGACCCCCCCGTGATCTATCCACACACAGTGACCCCCCTCCCGTGATCTATCCCCACAGTGACTTCCCCCCCCCGTGATCTATCCCCACACAGTGACTCCCCCCGTGATCTATCCCCACACAGTGACCCCCCGTGATCTATCCCCACACAGTGACCCCCCCGTGATCTATCCCCACACAGTGACTCCCCCCGTGATCTATCCCCACAGTGACTCCCCCCCCGTGATCTATCCCCACAGTGACTCCCCCCGTGATCTATCCCCCACACAGTGACCCCCCCCCGTGATCTATCCCCACACGGTGACCCCCCCGTGATCTATCCCCACACAGTGACCCCCCCCCCCGTGATCTATCCCCACACAGTGGACCCCCCCCCCGTGATCTATCCCCACACGGTGACCCCCCGTGATCTATCCCCAACACGGTGACCCCCCCGTGATCTATCCCCACACGGTGACTCCCCCCCGTGATCTATCCCCACACAGTGACTCCCCCCGTGATCTATCCCCACACAGTGACTCCCCCCGTGATCTATCCCCACACAGTGACCCCCCCCGTGATCTATCCCCACACAGTGACCCCCCCCGTGATCTATCCCCACACGGTGACCCCCCCCGTGATCTATCCCACACGGGAACCCCCCGTGATCTATCCCCACACGGTGACCCCCCCGTGATCTATCCCCACACAGTGACCCCCCCCCCCCGTGATCTATCCCCACACAGTGACCCCCCGTGATCTATCCCCACACGGTGACCCCCCCCCCGTGATCTATCCCCACATGGAGACCCCCCCCCGTGATCTATCCCCACACGGAGACCCCCCCGTGATCTATCCCCACACGGTGACCCCCCGTGATCTATCCCCACACAGTGACTCCCCCCGTGATCTATCCCCACACAGTGACCCCCCCCGTGATCTATCCCCACACGGTGACCCCCCCGTGATCTATCCCCACACAGTGACCCCCCCCCGTGATCTATCCCCACACAGTGACCCCCCCCCCCCGTGATCTATCCCACACGGTGACCCCCCGTGATCTATCCCCACACGGTGACCCCCCGTGATCTATCCCCACACGGTGACTCCCCCCCCGTGATCTATCCCCACACAGTGACTCCCCCGTGATCTATCCCCACACAGTGACTCCCCCCGTGATCTATCCCCACACAGTGACCCCCCCCGTGATCTATCCCCACACAGTGACCCCCCCGTGATCTATCCCCACACGGTGACCCCCCCCCGTGATCTATCCCCACACGGAGAACCCCCGTGATCTATCCCCACACGGTGACCCCCCGTGATCTATCCCCACACAGTGACCCCCCCCCGTGATCTATCCCCACACAGTGACCCCCCGTGATCTATCCCCACACGGTGACCCCCCCCCGTGATCTATCCCCACACGGAGACCCCCCCCGTGATCTATCCCCACACGGAGACCCCCCCGTGATCTATCCCCACACGGTGACCCCCCGTGATCTATCCCCACACAGTGACCCCCCCCCGTGATCTATCCCCACACAGTGACCCCCCCCGTGATCTATCCCCACACAGTGACCCCCCGTGATCTATCCCCACACAGTGACACCCCCTGTGATCTATCCCCACACAGTGACCCCCCCCCGTGATCTATCCCCACATGGTGACTCCCCCCCGTGATCTATCCCCACACGGTGACCCCCCCCCGTGATCTATCCCCACACGGTGACCCCCCCCGTGATCTATCCCCACACAGTGACCCCCCCGTGATCTATCCCCACACAGTGACCCCCCCGTGATCTATCCCCACACAGTGACCCCCCGTGATCTATCCCCACACAGTGACTCCCCCCGTGATCTATCCCCACACAGTGACTCCCCCGTGATCTATCCGCACACAGTGACACCCCGTGATCTATCCCCACACAGTGACCCCCCCGTGATCTATCCCCACACAGTGACCCCCCGTGATCTATCCCCACACAGTGACCCCCCCGTGATCCATCCCCACACGGTGACCCCCCCGTGATCTATCCCCCACACGGTGACCCCCCCTGTGATCTATCCCCACACAGTGACCCCCCCGTGATCTATCCCCACACAGTGACCCCCCCGTGATCTATCCCCACACAGTGACCCCCCGTGATCTATCCCCACACAGTGACACCCCGTGATCTATCCCCACACAGTGACCCCCGTGATCTATCCCCACACGGAGACCCCCCGTGATCTATCCCCACACAGTGACCCCCCGTGATCTATCCGCACACAGTGACACCCCGTGATCTATCCCCACACAGTGACCCCCCGTGATCTATCCGCACACAGTGACCCCCCGTGATCTATCCCCACACAGTGACCCCCCCGTGATCTATCCCCACACAGTGACTCCCCCCCGTGATCTATCCCCACACAGTGACCCCCCGTGATCTATCCCCACACAGTGACCCCCCCCGTGATCTATCCCCACACAGTGGACCCCCCCCGTGATCTATCCCCACACGGTGACCCCCCCCAGTGATCTATCCCCACACGGAGAACCCCCGTGATCTATCCCCACACGGTGACCCCCCGTGATCTATCCCCCACACAGTGACCCCCCCCCGTGATCTATCCCCACAACAGTGACCCCCCGTGATCTATCCCCACACGGTGACCCCCCCCCCCCGTGATCTATCCCCACACGGAGACCCCCCCCGTGATCTATCCCCACACGGAGACCCCCCGTGATCTATCCCCACACGGAGACCCCCCGTGATCTATCCCCACACGGTGACCCCCCGTGATCTATCCCCACACAGTGACCCCCCCCGTGATCTATCCCCACACAGTGACCCCCCCGTGATCTATCCCCACACAGTGACCCCCCGTGATCTATCCCCACACAGTGACACCCCCTGTGATCTATCCCCACACAGTGACCCCCCCCCGTAATCTATCCCCACAAGGTGACTCCCCCCCGTGATCTATCCCCACAACGGTGACCCCCCCCGTGATCTATCCCCACACGGTGACCCCCCCCCGTGATCTATCCCCACACAGTGACCCCCCGTGATCTATCCCCACACAGTGACCCCCCGTGATCTATCCCCACACAGTGACCCCCCGTGATCTATCCCCACACAGTGACTCCCCCCGTGATCTATCCCACACAGTGACTCCCCCGTGATCTATCCGCACACAGTGACACCCCGTGATCTATCCCCACACAGTGACCCCCCCGTGATCTATCCCCACACAGTGACCCCCCGTGATCTATCCCCACACAGTGACCCCCCGTGATCTATCCCACACAGTGACACCCCGTGATCTATCCCCACACAGTGACCCCCCCGTGATCTATCCGCACACAGTGACACCCCGTGATCTATCCCCACACAGTGACCCCCCGTGATCTATCCCCACACAGTGACCCCCCCTGTGATCTATCCCCACACAGTGACCCCCCCCGTGATCTATCCCCACACAGTGACTCCCCCCGTGATCTATCCCCACACAGTGACCCCCCGTGATCTATCCGCACACAGTGACCCCCCGTGATCTATCCCCACACAGTGACCCCCCCCGTGATCTATCCACCACACAGTGACTCCCCCCCGTGATCTATCCCCACACAGTGACCCCCCGTGATCTATCCACACACGGAGACCCCCAGACTGACCGGCACTCAGAAGCACATTGGAGGGCAGTGGGGTGCCAGGCGACGATGCCCACCCGCTTGGTGTGTCCTTCCAGGGTGACCAGGGGCTCAGTGAGGGGCACTTGTTAAACCTCCCTCTGGGATCTCCCAGATCTGTGAGTAAGGAGAGAGAGAACCAGTGAGAGGTAGATTGGGAGTGGAGGAGAGAGAGTCAGACTGGGGTAGAGTGGGAGAGGGACTGGGGGAGAGAGAGTCAGACACTGGGGTAGAGAGGAAGTGGGGGAGTGGAGCAGAGGGAGTGAAACACTGGGGTAGAGAGGGAGAGGGACTGGGGTAGAGAGGGAGAGGGACTGGGGGAGAGAGAGTCAGACTGGGGTAGAGAGGGAGAGGGACTGGAGGAGAGAGAGTCAGACACTGGGGTAGAGAGGGAGAGGGACGGGGGAGAGAGAGTCAGACACGGGTAGAGAGGGAGAGGGACTGGGGGAGAGAGAGTCCAGACACTGGGTAGAGAGGAAGTGGGGGAGTGGAGCAGAGGGAGTCAGACACTGAGGTAGAGAGGGAGAGGGACTGGGGGAGAGAGAGTCAGACTGGGGTAGAGAGGGAGAGGGACTGGAGGGGAGAGAGTCAGACACTGGGGTAGAGAGGGAGAGGGACGGGGAGGGAGAGTCAGACACTGGGGTAGAGAGGGAGAGGGATGGGGAGAGAGAGTCAAACTGGGGTAGAGAGGGAGAGGGACTGGGGGAGAGAGAGTCAGACACTGGGGTAGAGAGGGAGAGGGACTGGGGGAGAGAGAGTCAAACTGGGGTAGAGAGGGAGAGGGACTGGGGAGAAGAGAGTCAAACTGGGGTAGAGAGGGAGAGGGACTGGGGGAGAGAGAGTCCAAACTGGGGTAGAGAGGGAGAGGGACTGGGGGAGAGAGGAAGTGGGGTAGTGGAGGAGAGAGAGTCAGACACTGGGGTAGAGAGGGAGAGGGAGTGGAGGAGACAGAGTCAGACTGGGGTAGAGAGAGTCAGACTGGGTAGAGAGGGAGAGGGACTGGGGGAGAGAGAGTCAGACTGGGGTGGAGAGGGAGAGGGAGTGGAGGAGAGAGTCAGACACTGGGGTAGAGAGGGAGAGGGACTGGGGGGAGAGAGTCAGGACTGGGGTAGAGAGGGAGAGGGAGTGGGGAGAGAGAGTCAGACACTGGGGTAGAGAGGGAGAGGGACTGGGGGAGAGAGAGTCAGACACGGGTAGAGAGGGAGAGGGACTGGGGGAGAGAGAGTCAGACTGGGGTAGAGAGGGAGAGGGACTGGGGGAGAGAGAGTCAGACACTGGGGTAGAGAGGAAGTGGGGGAGTGGAGCAGAGGGAGTGAAACACTGGGGTAGAGAGGGAGAGGGACTGGGGTAGAGAGGGAGAGGGACTGGGGGAGAGAGAGTCAGACTGGGGTAGAGAGGGAGAGGGACTGGAGGGGAGAGAGTCAGACACTGGGGTAGAGAGGGAGAGGGACTGGGGGAGAGAGAGTCAGACTGGGGTAGAGAGGGAGAGGGACTGGAGGGGAGAGAGTCAGACACTGGGGGTAGAGAGGGAGAGGGACTGGGGGAGAGAGAGTCAGACTGGGGTAGAGAGGGAGAGGGACTGGAGGGGAGAGAGTCAGACACTGGGGTAGAGAGGGAGAGGGACGGGAGGGAGAGTCAGACACTGGGGTAGAGAGGGAGAGGGATGGGGAGAGAGAGTCAGACACTGGGGTAGAGAGGGAGAGGGACTGGGGGAGAGAGAGTCAGACACTGGGGTAGAGAGGGAGAGGGACTGGGGGAGAGAGAGTCAAACTGGGGTAGAGAGGGAGAGGGGACTGGGGAGAGAGAGTCAAACTGGGGTAGAGAGGGAGAGGGACTGGGGGAGAGAGAGTCAAACTGGGGTAGAGAGGGAGAGGGACTGGGGGGGGAGAGAGAGTCAAACTGGGGTAGAGAGGAGAGGGACTGGGGAGAGAGGAAGTGGGGTTGTGGAGGAGAGAGAGTCAGACACTGGGGTAGAGAGGGAGAGGGAGTGGAGGAGACAGAGTCAGACTGGGGTAGAGAGAGTCAGACTGGGGGTAGAGAGGGAGAGGGACTGGGGGAGAGAGAGTCAGACTGGGGTGGAGAGGGAGAGGGAGTGGAGGAGAGAGTCAGACACTGGGGTAGAGAGGGAGAGGGACTGGGGGGAGAGAGTCAGACTGGGGTAGAGAGGGAGAGGGAGTGGGGAGAGAGAGTCAGACACTGGGGGTAGAGAGGGAGAGGGACTGGGGGAGAGAGAGTCAGACTGGGGTAGAGAGGGAGAGAGGGGGGATGGGGAGAGAGAGTCAGACTGGGCTAGATAGGGAGTGGGGGGAGAGAGTCAGACTGGGGAGTAGAGACAGAGAGGAAAGTGGGGGAGAGGGAGTCAGACTGGGGTAGAGAGGGAGTGGGGGAGAGAGAGTCAGTCACTGGGTAGAGAGGGAGCAAGAGAGCCAGGGAGAGAGAGTCAGGCACTGGGGTATAGAGAGAGTGGGGGGAGAGTGTCAGACACTTGGGAGTAGAGGGAGAGAGGGGAGTGGGGAGAGAGAGTCAGTCACTGGGTAGAGGGAGAGAGAGTCAGATGGGTAGATAGGGAGTGGGGGAGTGGAGGGGGAGAGAGTCAGACACTGAGGGAGAGAGGAGAGGGAGTGGGGGAGAGAGAATCAGACTGGGGTAGAGAGGGAGAGGGGGAGTGGAGGGGGAGAGAGTCAAACACTGGGGTAGAGAGGGAGAGAGGGAGTGGACAGAGAAAGAGTCAGACACTGGGGTAGGTAGGGATTGGGGAGAGAGAGTCAGACACGGGTAAAGAGGGACTGGGGGTGAGAGAGAGTCAGACACTGGGGTAGAGAGGGAGAGAGAGTCAGACACAGGTAGAGAGGGACTGGGGGAGAGAGGCACACACTGGGGTAGAGAGGGAGAGAGAGTCAGACACAGGTAGAGAGGGACTGGGGGAGAGAGGCACACACTGGGGTAGAGAGGGAGAGGGAGTGGGGAGAGTCAGTCACTGGGAAGTAGAGGGAGAGAGGGGAGTGGGGGAGAGAGAGTCAGCCTGGGGTAGAGGTGGAGAGAGGGAGTGGGGTAGAGAGACACTGGGATAGAGAGGGAGTGCATCCGTATCTGTAGGGAGGTGCTCAGAATCAGAGGCAAGAGGGAGGGAGGGAGAGGGAGACACAGGTCGGCAGAGGCTTTGACAGGGGAGGAAGCAGTGGGACTGTCAAAATACATTAAAAAGTGTGGGTTCAAAATAAGAAATCTTGGGTTGTAATCTTTGCAGATGCTAAAGCAAGAAGGAGAGAGGGGAAGGGGAGAGAAAAGCAAAGAGGAGTGAGGGGAAGAGAGGAGAAAGTGGGGCAGGGGAGAGGAGAGGGAAGAGGGGAAGGGAGAGAGGGGGAGGGGAGTGAGAAGGGAGGTGGAGAGGACAGTGAGAGGGAGAGGAGGGGGAGGGAGAGGGGGATTGGGGAGAAGAGGGGAAGAGAGCAAGGGGAAGAGACAGTGAGGGGGAGTGTCCATGCAAGTTGGGTCACAGGGAGCATAAGGGAGACGGACAGAAGGAGGCAAGCGGGGGTGGGGGGGTGGTTTCTGACCATGACTGTACAATCCTCTGATCCACTGGCAATGATGTGGTCATTGTGGGGACACCATTCGATATCGAGCACCACAGCCGTGTGTCCACACACCAGGGGCGTGGACATGTCAATTCTGCCGCACTGTGAAATACAGAGACACGGAGTGAAACTCCCTCCACACTGTCCCATCACACACTCCCAGGGTCAGAAACAGTGTGAAACTCTGTCCACACCCTCCCATCACACACTCCCGGGGTCAGACTCAGAGTGAAACTCCCTCCACACTGTCCCATCACACACTCCCGGGGTCAGACACAGAGTGAAGCTCCCTCCACACCGTCCCATCACACACTCCCGGGGTCAGACACAGAGTGAAGCTCCCTCCACACCGTCCCACCACACACTCCCGGGGTCAGACACAGAGTGAAACTCTGTCCACACCCTCCCATCACACAATCCCGGGGTCAGACTCAGAGTGAAACTCCCTCCGCGCTGTCCCATCACACACTCCCGGGATCAGACACAGAGTGAAGCTCCCTCCACACCGTCCCATCACACACTCCCGGGGTCAGACACAGAGTGAATCTCCCTCCACACCGTCCCATCACACGCTCCCAGGGTCAGACACAGAGTGAATCTCCCTCCACACCGTCCCATCACACACTCCCGGGGTCAGACACAGAGTGAAACTCCCTCCACACCGTCCCATCACACACTCCCGGGGTCAGACACATAGTGAAACTCCCTCCACACCGTCCCATCACACACTCCCGGGGTCAGACACAGAGTGAAGCTCCCTCCACACCGTCCCATCACACACTCCCGGGATCAGACACAGAGTGAATCTCCCTCCATACCGTCCCATCACACATTCCCGGGGTCAGACACAGAGTGAATCTCCCTCCTCACCGTCCCATCACACACTCCCGGGGTCAGACACAGAGTGAAGCTCCCTCCAAACTGTCCCTTCACACACTCCCGGGGTCAGACACAGAGTGAAGCTCCCTCCACACAGTCCCATCACACACTCCCAGGGTCAGACACAGAGTGAAACTCCATCCACACCGTCCCATCACACACTCCCGGGGTCAGACACAGAGTGAAACTCCCTCCACACCGTCCCATCACACACTCCTGGGGTCAGACACAGAGTGAAACTCCCTCCACACCGTCCCATCACACACTCCCGGGGTCAGACACAGAGTGAAGCTCCCTCCACACCGTCCCATCACACACTCCCAGGATCAGACACAGAGTGAATCTCCCTCCACACCGTCCCATCACACATTCCCGGGGTCAGACACAGAGTGAATCTCCCTCCTCACCGTCCCATCACACACTCCCGGGGTCAGACACAGAGTGAAGCTCCCTCCACACTGTCCCTTCACACACTCCCGGGATCAGACACAGAGTGAAGCTCCCTCCACACAGTCCCATCACACACTCCCGGGGTCAGACACAGAGTGAAGCTCCCTCCACACAGTCCCATCACACACTCCCAGGGTCAGACACAGAGTGAAACTCCATCCACACCGTCCCATCACAGATTCCCGGGGTCAGACACAGAGTGAATCTCCCTCCTCACCGTCCCATCACACACTCCCGGGGTCAGACACAGAGTGAAGCTCCCTCCACACTGTCCCTTCACACACTCCCGGGATCAGACACAGAGTGAAGCTCCCTCCACACAGTCCCATCACACACTCCCAGGGTCAGACACAGAGTGAAACTCCCTCCACACCGTCCCATCACACACTCCCGGGGTCAGACACAGAGTGAAACTCCCTCCACACCGTCCCATCACACACTCCCGGGGTCAGACACAGAGTGAAGCTCCCTCCACACCGTCCCATCACACACTCCCAGGATCAGACACAGAGTGAATCTCCCTCCACACCGTCCCATTACACATTCCCGGGGTCAGACACAGAGTGAATTTCCCTCCTCACCGTCCCATCACACACTCCCGGGGTCAGACACAAAGTGAAGCTCCCTCCACACTGTCCCTTCACACACTCCCGGGATCAGACACAGAGTGAAGCTCCCTCCACACAGTCCCATCACACACTCCCGGGGTCAGACACAGAATGAAGCTCAACTGCACAGTCCTATCATACATACAGTACACCCCTCCCATTTCTGTCACCCCTCCCTCCCCTACACCCCCCAATCTCCATTACCCCCACACACCTCCTTGACTCTGTCACCCCCTCCCTCCCCTGCACCCCCCAATCTCTGTTACCCCCACACACCTCCTTGACTCTGTCAACCCCTCCCTCCCCTGCAGACCATTCCCACTCCTACAACTCCTTCGTCCCATAAACCCTTACCCCTGTGACCCCCCTCACTCCCTTCCTGCCCCTCGCACCCACCTTGGCTAGAGGGAGTACCATGAAGGGCCCTCCACCTCCTGCCTCGACGATGATGGCAAGGAACTTCGGGTTGACGGAGCAGAAGTTGCTGTCCCAGGTGTTCTGGGAGACGCGAATATCGTCATAACACTGGTCTGCCTTTAGCGGCTGCCCGTACACATGACGGAACTTGCTGGTCCGAACTACCTTCCGAATCATTGCTGTTGGGGGGTAGAGAGTTGGACAGGAGGGGGAGAGAAGATGAGATTAGGTTCAGACCATGGGAAAGAGGCCCCAGATAGGATTATTTTATAAACGGCCATTTCGGCCACATCTGGAATTCTGCAGTCAGCCTCTGGCCCTGAGGCACAGGACGGATGGTAGGGGAGTGAAGAAGAGAAGTGCAGTAGTGACAGGCGATTGCGTAGGTACAGGAGCAGACGGGAGACTCTGGGAATGTGAAGGAGACACCCAGATTGTATGTTGCCTCCAAGCTGCCAGGATCAGGGATGTCTCGGATGAGATCCCTGGCATTCCAAAGGGAGAGGGATGACAGCCAGAAGTCATGGTACATATTGGTTCCAACGACTTAGGGAGGAGGTCCTGAAGAGAGAATATAGGGAGTTGGGCAGGAAGCTGCAAAGCAGCACCTCCAGGCTCATAACCTCTTCCATGTCCGTCTGACATCGACTCAGGCCAAGAGGCCAGCGTCGGGCTTGTCATGCCTTACAAGGCGTGGAACGAAAGACTGCACTGCGCCACTCATCCCACAGACTGAGGGTAGGAATAGGAGGGTTTGGCAGGTGAATGAATGGCAGAGGAACTCGTGCAGGGGACACCGTTTCAAATGTACACAAGGGGGACCAATGCCCTTGCTGGAAGGCTTGCTAAAGCTTTTGGAGAGGGTGTAAACTAATTTGGCAGGAGGACGGGGACTGGAATGATAGGGCTGAGTATGGGGTAGTTGGTATACAAGGAGATGCAGTGTGTAGTGAGACTGTGAGGAAGAACAAGCAGAAGTCAGTAGGATGAGTTGCAGTGTAATAGGGAAAAGTTCAAAAGGATGATGAATACAGGACAGAGGGTGTTATATTTGAATGCACACCGTAAATGGAATAAGGTAGGTGAACTTGTAGCACAGTAAGACAATGACGGATATGCTATAGGCATCACTGAGTCATGGTTGAAAGACAATTATAGTTTGGAGATTAACATCCAAAGATCTCAGGTGGTGACGAGAGGGCGTACAGGAGTGAGATATCCCAACTACTGGAATGGTGCCACAACAGCAACCTGGCACTTAATGTCAGTAAGACAAAAGAACTGATTGTGGACTTAAGGAAGGGTAAGTCGAAGGAACACACACCAATCCTCATAGAGGGATCAGAAGTGGAGAGAGTGAGCAGCTTCAAGTTCCTGGGTGTCAAGATCTCTGAGAATCTAACCTGGTCCCAACACATTGATGTAGTTATAAAGAAGGCAAGACAGCATCTATACTTTATTAGGAGTTTGAAGCGATTTAGCATGTCAACAAATACACTCAAAAACTTCTATAGATGTGCCGTGGAGAGCATTCTGACAGGCTGCATCACTGTCTGGTATGGAGGGGCTACTGCACAGGACCGAAAGAAGCTGCAGAAGGTTGTAAATCTAGTCAGCTCCATCTTGGATACTAGCCTATAAAGTACCCAGGACATCTTTAGGGAGCGGTGTCTTGGAAAGGCAGCATCCATTATTAAAGACCTCCAACACCCAGGGCATGCCCTTTTCTCCCTGTTGCCGTCAGGTAGGAGGTACAGAAGCCTGAAGGCGCACACTCAGCAATTCAGGAACAGCTTCTTCCCCTCTGACATCAGATTCCTAAATGGACTTTGAAGCTTTGGACACTACCTCACTTTTTTTAATACACAGTCTTTCTGTTTTGCACATTCTTAAATTATCTATTCAATATACATAATTGATTTACTTGTTTAATTATTATTATGTTTTATTTCATTTATTTTTGTTTTCTCTCTCTCTGCTAGATCATGTATTGCATTGAATTGCTGCTGCTAAGTTAACAAATTTCACGTCGCATGCCGGTGATAATAAACCTGATTTTGACTCTGAGGATACACATTGTACTGAAACGACAGGCAGGAAGGCAGAGGGGGAGGGGTGGCTCTGTTTGTAAAAGATGAAATCAAATCCTTAGAAAGAGGAGACGTAGGATTAGAAGATGTAGAATCCTTGTGGGTATAGTTCATAAATGGTGCATAGTTCCCTGAAGGTGGAATCTCATGTGGATAGGGTGGTGAAGAAAGCTTTTGGTATGCTGGCCTTTATAAATCAGAGCATTGAGTGTAGGAGTTGGGATGTAATGTTAAAATTAAAATGTTGTAAGGCCGAATTTGGAGTATTGTGTACAGTTCTGGTCACCAGATTATAAGAAAGATGTCAACAAAATAGAGAGAGTACAGAGGGGATTTACTAGAATGTTACCTGGGTTTCAGCACCTAAATTACAGGGAAAAGCTGAACAAGTTAGGTCTTTATTCTTTGGAGCATAGAAGGTTGAGGGGGGACTTGATAGAGGTATTTAAAATTATGAGGCAGATAGATAGAGTTGACGTGGATAGGCTTTTTCCATTGAGAGTAGGGGAGATTCAAACAAGAGGACATGATTTGAGAGTTAGGGGGCAAAAGTTTAAGGGTAACACAAGGGGGAATTTCTTTACTCAGAGAGTGGTAGCTGTGTGGAATGAGCTTCCAGTAGAAGTGGTAGAGGCAGGTTTGGTATTGTCATTTAAAGTAAAATTGGATAGGTATATGGACAGGAAAGGAATGGAGGGTTATGGGCTGAGTGCAAGCCAGTGGGACTAGGTGAGTGTAAGTGATCGGCACGGGCTAGAAGGGCCAAGATGGCCTGTTTCCATGCTGTAATTGTTATATAGTTATATATGGTAGAGTTAAGAAACTGCAAAGGTAAAAAGACCCTGATGGGATTTACATACAGAGCTCTGACAGGATGTGGGATATAAGTTACAGCAGGAGGTAGAAAGACTTGTAATAAGAGCAATGTTACAATAGTCATGGAGAATTTCAATATGCTGGTAGATCAGGGAAAAAATGCTGGAAACATAGAGAGGGAATTTGTAGAATGCCTACAAGATGGTATTTCAGAGTGGCATGTAGCCCACTAGGGGATCAGCTATTCTTTTGGCCGTTTGTGGATGATACAAAGATAGGTGGAAGGGCAGGTAGTGTTGGGGAAGGAGAGTGTCTGTAGAGGGACTTGGTCACATTGGGAGAATGGGCAAAGAAGTGGCAGGTGGATGTTTAGGGGGGAGTATGGTCATACACTTCGGTAGAAGGAAAAAGGTATAGACTATTTTCTAAATGGGGATAAAATTCAAAAATCAAATGTGCAAGGTGATTTGGGAGTTCTTGTGCAGGATTCCCTAAAGGTTAACTTGCTGGTTGGGTTGGTGGTGAGGAAGGAAAATGCAATGTTTAGCATTCATTTCGAGAGGAATATAATGTTGTAATGTTGTAATACAAGGATGTAATGCTGAGGCTTTATAAGGCGCTGGTAAAACCACATTTGTCGTATTGTGAACAGTTTTGGGCTCCTTATTTAAGAAAAGAAGTGCTGGCATTGGAGAGGGTCCAGAGGAGGTTCACGAGAGTGATCCCAGGAATGAAAGAGTTAACACATTAGAAGAGTTTGAAAGCCACAGCAGTCAGACCTTTGGCACTGAGTCTGGCTCTGTGGCTTAGAAGGGAAGGGGGAAGAAGAGGTGAGATGTAGTGACATTCGTTGGCCAGGGGAACAGCTCTGTGGATGAGAACGAGATTCTCCGACTCACAGATGCCAGGGCTAGGGACATCTCAGACAGAGTCCACGGCATTCTTAACTGGGAGGGTGAGTAGCTGCAGGTTGTGGTCCCTGTCCGTATCAATGACATGGGTAGTAAAGGTGAGAAGGTCCTGCAAAATGAGTTCAAGGAGTTACATGTTCAATTAAAGGGCAGGACATCCATTGTTTCAGACAAGCCATAGCGGGAGGGGTTGAAGGGAGTGGTGCCGTTACCTATCAGGGTAACTGTAATGGCAGTGCTGAGTCAGGGTAGACTGGAGAGTTTGCCCACTGAGGCTTTCTCCAGAGGAATAAGAAAGGGGTGATCAATTTAATGGGATTATGTTATAGTCCAACCAACAGTCCACAGTAATTAGGGGAGCAAATTTGTAGAGAGATTGCAAACTGCTGCAAGAAACCTAAGTGTGTGATAGTAAGTGATTTTAATTTTCTGCATATTGACTGGGGCTCCATGCTGTAAGAGGGCTGGATGGGAAAGGGTTTGTCAAATTAAGTTCCCAAATTAATACACAGAGGTGCCAATTACTATTAGGGAATGAGGCTGGTCAGGTGACAGAAGTCTGTGTAGGGGAACAATTTGCATCCAGTGATCATAATGCCATTAGTTTCAGTGTAATTATGGAAAAGGACAGGTGCCTTGTCCTCGGGTTGAGATTCTAAGTTAGAGAAAGGCCAATTTTGGTGGAATCAGAAAGGATCCAGCATGTTGGATTGGAAGAGCAAACACAAGGAAATTTGCAGACGCTGGAAATTCAAGCAACACACACAAAATGCTGGTGGAACACAGCAGGCCAGGCAGCAACTATAAGGAGAAGCACTGTCGACGTTTCAGGCCGAGACCCTTTATCCTGACCCTGTACAGATCACAGAGGAGGAGTTGCTCGCCGTCTTGAGGCAAATCAGGGTGATAAATCCCCAGGGCCTTACAACATGTTCCCTCAGAACCTGAGAGAGGCAAGTGCAGAAACTGTGGGGGATTTAGCAGAGATATTGAAAACATCCTTAGCAATGGGTAGGGTGTCGGAGGATTGGAGGAAAGCTGTTTAAGAAAGGCTCCAAGAATAACCCAGGAGATTATAGGCTAGTAAGACTGACATCAGTAGTGGGTAAATAATTGGAAGCTATCAGATAAGTATCTCAGTATTTGATAGAATGGTACGGTTAAGGATAGTCAGCGTGGCTTTGTGAGTGGTTAGATCATGGTTAACCAATCTTACAGAGTTTTTCGGGGAAGTTACCAGGAAAGCTGGTGAAGCAAGGCAGTGGACATTATCTAGACTTTAACAAGGGGCTTGACGAGGTTCAACATGGTAGGGTCATCAAGAAGGTTCAAGAATTGAAGTGGCTCGGCATTAGACACTGGCTTTGTGGGAGAAGCCAGAGAGTGGATGGTTGCCACTCTGACTGGAGTGCTGCAGGGGTCGGTGCTGGGTGGGTCCATTGTTGTTTGTCATCTATCTCAATGAGCTGGATGATAATGTAGCAAACTGGATCAGCAAGTTTTCAGATGATACCAAGACTGGGGGTGTAGTGGACAATGAGGAAGACTATCAATTCTTGCAGCACTATCTAGACCAGCTGGAAATATGGGCTGAAAAAATGTCAGATGGAATTAAATGCAGACAAGTGTGAGGTGTTACACTTTGGGATGACAAACCAGGGTAGGTCTTACACAGTGAACAGTAGGGCACTGAGAAGTGTGGTAGAACAGACGGATCTGGGAATACAGCTGCATAATCCTCAAAAGTGGTGTCACAATAGATAGGGTCATAACTGAGCTTTTGGCACATTGGCCTTCATAAATCAGAGCATTGAGTACAGGAGATGGGATGTTTTGTTGAAGTTGTATGTGGGAAGTTGTATTGTGTGCAGTTCTGGTCAGTTCTGATAGGAAAGATATCAAGAAAATGGGAAGAGTGCAGAGAAAATTTATAAGGATGTTGCAGAGTCTTGAGGACCTGAGTTATAGGGAAAGGTTAAATAGGGTAGGACTTCATTCCCTGGAGCACAGGAGAATGAGGGGAGATTTAATAGAGGTATACAAAATTGAGAAGTATAGATAGGGTAGATGCAGGCGGACATTTTGCACTGAGACTAGAACTAGAGGTCATGGGTTAAAGGAGAAAGGTGAAATTTTTAATGGGAACTTATAAGCAATGAGGGAGATTGAAACATCGAGGTGAGTGTGGAGGATGAACCCCTGTTGCCTGTCTTTTGATCGCTCTGTACCAGAAGGGAACAGCCTGCCACTATGCATGAAGAATGTTGCCCAGGTTTTCTGTATTTTGCATGTGGACTTGAACTATAAACTTGTTTAATTTTGTGTTTTTCGCGTGATCTTTCTGTCAATATGCCTGTTCCATTTTGTTCATTTTTTGTGTGGGGAGGTGGGATTTGGAGGTTGATGACTGTGCTGTCTTTCTTTTCTCTTCTTTCTTGGGTTCATGGCTATCTGGAGAAGAAGAATTTCAGAGTTGTATACTTTGATAATAAATGAACCCCTTCGCACAAAGGGTGGTGAGTGTGTGGAATGAGCTGCCAGTGCAAGTTTCAGATTTGGGTTCAAGTTCAGCACAAGAGGAATTTGGATAGGTACATAGATGTGAGGGGTAAGGAGGGATCAGGTCTGTGTGTAGATTGATGAGACTAGACAGATTAATAGTTTGGCAAGGACTATAAAACCATATATCATGAGACACATGCACAGAGTTACACTATTTGGCCCATTGAGTCAGCTCCATCATTCGATCATGTCCGATCCATTTCCCTTTCAACCCCATTCTTCTGCCTTCTCTTTGTAACCTTTCATGCCCTGACTTATCATGAACCTATCAACCTCCGTGTTAAATATACCCGATGATTCCCTGCGGCAATGATTTCCACAGATTCACCACTCTCTGGCTGAAGAAATTCCTCCTCATCTCCATTCTAACAGATGTAGCTCTATTCTGAGGTTGTGCCCTCCAGCCCTAGACTCCGTCACTATAGGAAACATCCTTTCTATCTGTGTCCTCAGGTCCTAGACGCAGTCTCTACAGGAAACATCCTCTCCACATCCACTCGATCTAGATTTTTCAACATTCAATAGGCTTCAATGAGGTCACCTCTCATTCTTCTGAATTCCAGTGAGTACAGGCCCAGAGCCATCAAATGCTCCTCACATGACAAGCCACTCATCCCCAGAGTTATGTTTGTGAACCCCCTTTGAACCCTCTCCAATGTCAACACATCCTTTCTTAGATAAGGGACTGATAACTGATCACAAAACTCCAACTGAGGCCTCACCGGTGCTTCATGAAGCCTCAGCATTACATCCTTGCTTTTATACTCTAGTCCTCTTGAAATGAAAGTCAATGTTACATTTGCCTTCCTCACCACCAACTCAACCTACAAGTTAGCCTTTAGGGAATCCTACACAAGGACTCCCAAGTCCCTCTCCACCTTCGATTTTTGAATTTTCTCTCCATTTAGAAAATAGTCTATGGTTTATTCCTTCTGCCTAAGCACATGGCCATATATCTCCTGACGCTATATTCCCTTTGCCACTTTTTTGCCCATTCTCCTAATCTATCTAAGTCCTTCTGCGGCCTCCCTGCTCCCTCAGCACTACCTGCCTGTCCACCTATCTTTCCACGTATCATCCGCAAACTCGGTCACAAAACCATCAATTACATCATCCAAATCATTAAAATACAATGAATAAACTCTTCTTCCAGCCAGGTATAGGTATTGATTTTAACCTGCTGGAAGCTCAAGAAGTATTTATTTATCATATTCCCCAGGAAAGCACTACATCCTTAAAATGAAGCAGTCCTAATACTGACCCCTGTGGACACCAACAGCCAATCAGAAAAGGCTCCCTTTATTCCCACTCTTTGCTTCCTACCAATCAGCTACTACTTTATCCATGCCAATACCTCCTGTTTAGTGGCCTCATGTGTGGCACCTTGTCAAAGGCCTTCTGAAAATCTGTACATAACATCCTTTCTCTATCCTACTTGTTATTTCCTGAAAAGATTCCAAAAGACTTGCTGGGCAAGATTTTCCCTTAAGGAAGCCATGCTGATTTTGGCCTATTTTGTCATGTGCGTCCAAGTACCCTGAGACCTCATCCTTAACAATTGATTCCAACTTCTTCCCAACCTCTGAGGTCAAGTTAACTGGCCTATAATTTCCTTTCTTCTGCCTCCCTCCCATCTTGAAGAGTGGAATGACATTTGCAATATTTCAGTAATGTGGAACCATTCCAGATTCTTGAAAGATCATTACTGATGTCTCCACAATCTCTTTAGCCACCTCTTTCAGAACCCTGGGGTGTAGACCATCTGGTCCAGGTGACTTAACTACAGATCTACAGATCTTTCAGCTTCCAACACACCTTCTCCCTCGTAATAGTAACTGCACTCACTTCTGAATCATGATACTCTCGAACTTGTGGCATATTGCTAGTGTCTTCACAGTAAAGAATGATGAAAATTACTTATTCAGTTTGTCTGCAATTTCTTTTTCCCACATTACTAGCTCTCCTGTGTTATTTTCCAATAGACCAATATCCACTCTCACCTCCCTAATACTTCTTTTATATCTTTTAATCCTCTTTTATATTATTGGCTAGCCTATCTTTATATTTCATCTTTTCTCTCCTTATTACTTTTTTAGTTGCCTTCTATTGGGTTTTAAAAGCTTCTCAATCCTCTAACTTCCCAATAATTTTTGCTCTATTATATACCGTTTCTTTTGTTTTTATGCTGTCTTTGACTCCTCTTGTCAGCCACAGTTGTATCAACCTCTGTTTAGAATACTTCTTCTTTGGGATGTATTTGTCCTGTGCCTTCTGAATTACTCCCAAAAACTGTAGCTGTTGCTACTCTGCCATCATCCAAGCTAATGTCCCCTTCCAATCAACTTTGGCCAGCTCCTCTCTCGCACCTCTGTCATTTCCCTTACTCTATTGTAAAACTGATATATATGACTTTATCTTCTCCCTCTCAAACTGTAGAGTGAATTACATCATATTAGAATCACTGTCTCCTAACGGTTCCTTTACTTTAAGCTCGCGAATCAAACCCAGATCATTACGTAACACCCAGCCCAGAACAGCTGATCCTCTAGAGGGCTCGACTATGAGCTGCTCTAAGAAATCATCTCGTAAGCATTCTACAAATTCTCTCTCTTGGGAATTAAAATCAGCACCAACCCGATTTTTCCAATCTACCTGCATACTGAAATCCCTCCTCCATGACCAGTGTAAAATAGTTATTTTTACGTGCATTTTCTATCTCCCACTGTAACTTGTAGCCCACAGCTGTCGACTGTTTGGAGGCTCTCATCAGGGTCTTTTTACCCTTGCCCTACCCACAATGATTCTACATCTTCCAATCCCATGTCACCTCCTGTTAAGGATTCGATTTCCTGTTTTACCAGCAGAGTGACGCCACCCACTCTGCCCATCTGCCTGTCCTTTTGGCCCAATGTGCATCTGTGGATGCTAAGCTCTCAACTATAATCTTTCAGCCATGGCTCTTCCCAATCTCTTACTGTGCGACAAGAGCATCTACATCATTCGATATACTATGTACATTCAAATATAACACCTTCAGTCCTATATTCATTGCCCTTTTCCATTTTGCTCCCATGTTACACATCAACTCATCCCACTGACTGCAGTTCTGTACCATCATCTGCCTGTCCTTCCTGACAATCACTACACGCCTCTGCTTGTAAACCCACTACCCTGTAGAAGTAGTAGAGGCCAGTTCAGTTGTGTCATTTAAGGTAAAATTGGATAGGTATATGGACAGGAAAGGAGTGGAGGGTTATGGGCTGAGTGCGGGTAGGTGGGACTAGGTGAGATTAAGGGTTCGGCACGGACTAGGAGGGCCAAGATGGCCTGTTTCCGTGCTGTGATTGTTATATGGTTATATGGTTACCCATCCTCAGTCCTATCACTGTTTCCCATCCCCCTGCAAAATGTTTTAAATGCCACACCATGATTGCTGGCTGGTGGTGCAGTGGAGTGAAGACTCTCGAGTTCGAATCCATCCGGCCCCCTTGCACACTTTCCATCCCTGCTGGGCTGAGCGTCAAACTAGCAACTTGGCCTTATAAAAATAAGAAAGCCTGCTAAAAAAATGCCAACATGTTCCTGTGCTGTACTGCTCTTTGACTCCATGACTCTAATGAATGCGTCCTTCTGCAACTGGATCCTCAACTGCCTGACCAACAGCCCACAATCAGTAAGGATAGGTAGCAACACCTCCACCATGATCATTCTAAAGACTGGTGCTCTGCAATGTTGTGTCCTCAGCCCTCACTCTACTCCCTGTACATACATGACTGTGAGGCTAGATTCTGCTTCAAATCTATCTCCATATTTGCAGATGATACCACCGTAACAGGCTGAATCTCAAATAATGATGAGTCAGAGAACAGGAAGGAAATAGGGAGTTTGCTGACATGTTGTCATGACAACCTTTTCCCCCAGAGTCAGCAAGACAAAAGAGTTGCTCATTGAGTTTAGGAAGGGGGTTGGTCCACGTACTCCATCATCAGTGGTGTTTAGGATCAAGTTCTTTGGAGTGAACGTCCTGGTCCAACCACACATGGCACGGCAAAGAAAGCTCACCAACGCCTCTACTTCCTCAAGAAATCCAGCATGTTTCCATCAACCCTTGCCAATTGTTTTGATAAACCACAGAAAGTAGCTAAATAATCAAAGACCCCATCCACCCTGGACATTCTCCCTTCTTGCCTCTTCCATTGGGCAGAATAAACAAAGCTCTGTCTCAAGGACAGCTTCTACCCCGATGTTATCAGACTCTTGGACAGACTCTTGTACGCTCAGTTAGACTCACGATCTACCTCATGGTGGCCCTTGCACCTTATTGTCTGCCTGCGCTGCCCTTTCTCTGTAATTTTATTCTGCATTCGGTTGTTGTTTTCCCTTCTTCTCCCTCAGTGCAGTGTAACGGTCTGATCTGTTTGAACAGTGTGCAAGACAAGCTTTTCACTGTAAATCAGTGCCTGTAACAATAATAAACCAATTGCAACACTATCTAATTTAGTCTCTGACTACTGCCATGACATCGCCCTCAGCCAAACGTACAACCATCCTCCTCTTTCCTGCGTCTCTATCCCACCAAAACCACCATAGCCCGCATTGAGCTGCCAGTCCAGTCTCTCCCTCGGCCACGGTTCCAGAAAGCCTAAAATATCTCAGTCCCGGGCAGCTATCCTCACCCAGAAGATACAAAAGCCTGAAAGCACAAACCACCAGGCTCAAGGACAGCTTCTGTCCATTGCATCAACTATTGAATGGTCCTCTAGTATAAGATGACGTCACACCTATCTCGATATTACACTTTATTCTTCTATTGTTTTAACTTGTAGTACCTCAATGCTCAGTGTAACAATCTGATCTATATGAACAGTCAACATGTTTTTCGCTGTATCTTCGTGCATGTGACCATTTAAACCAATTCCAATACTAATGCATATTGTGTATCTGATGCTGTGTGCCTGCATCTATTTCTCATTGCGCCTGTGCATCTGAGAGTTAGCCCAACTTTGACGGATATCAATGGACCCAATGCAACTGCCACTGGGTGTGGCGTCAGGAAAAGGATTTATCCCACACGGGGATGGATCGAACCCAGCTCACGACAGTATGTGACAGGTACCGACCACAGAGCTGGTCAACAGCTGGCCCAATTGGGAACTTGTCTTTGACCAATTTATCAGATGCCAAGGCGATGAATGAAAGGATTGGGGCATCACCTTCACGGCTGTGCAGAACCCCACTTAGTAGATGCAGCAAATTTCAAAATTCGAAGTTCATATTTGTTCTTCATGTATATATACAAGATTCATCTTCTTGCAGACACCCCAAAACAAAGAAACACAATTGAATCCACGAATAACCACACACAACAAAGACGTGCAACGTGCAAAAGAGGACAAGTTGTGCAAACCACACAACAGGCAATGCTGGGAACGTGAGGTGCAGTACAATGCAAAATATAATAATAAACATTGTGAATTACACTACACACACACATATATTTAACATACGTTTTACATACATGTTAAATAAGTAGTGCAAAGCAGGTGTGAGGCAGTGTTCAATGTTCAATGCCCATTCAGAAATCTGACAGCAGAGGGAAAGAAGCCGTTCCTGAATTGTTGAGTGTGTGTCTTCAGGCTCCTGTACCTCCTCCCTGATGGTAGCAATGAGAACAAGGCATGACTTGGTGATGGGGGTCCTTAATGATGGATGCTGCCTTTTTAGGCAAGATACAGTATAAAGCTTGTCTTGCATACTGTTTAAACAAGAGAATATCTGCAGATGCTGGAAATCCAAGCAACACACACAAGATGCCAGAGGAACTCATCAGGCCAGGCAGCATTTATCATAGACACCCTGTTGCATAGCATTCACACAGATCCGTTCATTGCACAGTGCATTGAGCCAGAATGAGGTAAAACAATGATAAAACAGAATAAAGGAGTTAGTACCAGTAAATGATAAAATACAGAATCATAACGAGAGAGATAGTGAAGATGAATCTATCATTACAGCTCTGAAACTCACACTTGAAATATTGTGTTCAGTTCTGGCCACCTCATTATGGGAAACATGTGGAAGTTTTAGCGAGGATTCACCAGGATGCTGCCTGGACTAGAGAGGGTGCAGAGGAGATTCACCAGGATGCTGCCTGGATTAGAGAGGGTGCAGAGGAGATTCACCAGGATGCTGCCTGGATTAGAAAGGGTGCAGAGGAGATTCACCAGGATGCTGCCTGGATTAGAAAGGGTGCAGAGGAGATTCACCAGGATGCTGCCTGGATTAGAGAGGTTGCAGAGGAGATTTACCAGGATGCTGCCTGGATTATAGAGGGTGCAGAGGAGATTCACCAGGATGCTGCCTGTATTAGAGAGGGTGCAGAGGAGATTCACCAGGATGCTGTCTGGATTAGAGAGGGTGTAGAGGAGATTCACCAGGATGTTGCCTGGATTAGAAAGGGTGCAGAGGAGATTCATCAGGATGCTGCCTGGACTAGAGAGGGTGCAGAGGAGATTCACCAGAATGCTGCCTGGATTAGAGAGGGTGCAGAGGGGATTCACCAGGATGCTGTCTGGACTAGAGAGGGTGCAGAGGAGATTCACCAGGACGCTGCCTGGATTAGAGAGGGTGCAGAGGAGATTCACCAGAATGCTGCCTGGATTAGAAAGGGTGCAGAGGAGATTCACCAGGATGCTGCCTGGACTAGAGAGGGTGCAGAGGAGATTCACCAGGATGCTGCCTGGATTAGAGAGGGTGCAGAGGAGATTCACCAGGATGCTGCCTGGATTAGAAAGGGTGCAGAGGAGATTCACCAGGATGCTGCCTGGATTAGAAAGGGTGCAGAGGAGATTCACCAGGATGCTGCCTGGATTAGAGAGGTTGCAGAGGAGATTTACCAGGATGCTGCCTGGATTATAGAGGGTGCAGAGGAGATTCACCAGGATGCTGCCTGTATTAGAGAGGGTGCAGAGGAGATTCACCAGGATGCTGTCTGGATTAGAGAGGGTGTAGAGGAGATTCACCAGGATGTTGCCTGGATTAGAAAGGGTGCAGAGGAGATTCATCAGGATGCTGCCTGGACTAGAGAGGGTGCAGAGGAGATTCACCAGAATGCTGCCTGGATTAGAGAGGGTGCAGAGGGGATTCACCAGGATGCTGTCTGGACTAGAGAGGGTGCAGAGGAGATTCACCAGGACGCTGCCTGGATTAGAGAGGGTGCAGAGGAGATTCACCAGAATGCTGCCTGGATTAGAAAGGGTGCAGAGGAGATTCACCAGGATGCTGCCTGGACTAGAGAGGGTGCAGAGGAGATTCACCAGGATGCTGCCTGGATTAGAGAGGGTGCAGAGGAGATTCACCAGGATGCTGCCTGGATTAGAAAGGGTGCAGAGGAGATTCACCAGGATGCTGCCTGGATTAGAAAGGGTGCAGAGGAGATTCACCAGGATGCTGCCTGGATTAGAGAGGTTGCAGAGGAGATTTACCAGGATGCTGCCTGGATTATAGAGGGTGCAGAGGAGATTCACCAGGATGCTGCCTGTATTAGAGAGGGTGCAGAGGAGATTCACCAGGATGCTGTCTGGATTAGAGAGGGTGTAGAGGAGATTCACCAGGATGTTGCCTGGATTAGAAAGGGTGCAGAGGAGATTCATCAGGATGCTGCCTGGACTAGAGAGGGTGCAGAGGAGATTCACCAGAATGCTGCCTGGATTAGAGAGGGTGCAGAGGGGATTCACCAGGATGCTGTCTGGACTAGAGAGGGTGCAGAGGAGATTCACCAGGACGCTGCCTGGATTAGAGAGGGTGCAGAGGAGATTCACCAGAATGCTGCCTGGATTAGAAAGGGTGCAGAGGAGATTCACCAGGATGCTGCCTGGACTAGAGAGGGTGCAGAGGAGATTCACCAGGATGTTGCCTGAACTAGCAAACATGTCTAATGATGAAAGGTTGTGCAAGCTAAAGCTTTTCTGTTTGGAGCTAAGGAGGATGAAGGGCAAATGGATAGAGATGTGCAAGATAAGATGAGTGGATAGCTAACACTTTTTCCTCCAGGGTGGCAATGGTGAAAACCAGAGGGCATCTGCTTAAGGTGAGTGGAGAGGAGTTTAGGGGAGATAAGGTCAGAGGTAAGATTCTTTTACAGTGAGTTGTAAGTGATGGAATGTACTGCCAGGGGTAGTGGTACAGGCAGATATATTAGCCACATTTAAATATCTTAGATAGGCACTTGGATGAGAGATAAATGAAAGGCTATGTGGGAGAGAAGCATATGATTATTCGTGGAGTAGGTTAAAAGCTTAGCACAACATTGTGGGCCGAAGGGCCTGTGTGGTGCTGCTGTGCCCAGTTTCTGTATCTTTCTGACTTTTAGGTATTGCACAGGACTGTCAGCACAAAACAATAATGTTCTCCATTTGAGCCAGTGATTCCGTGTGAGTGCAGAGACTGGAGAGAGCTGTGATCTCTCCAGCAACAGGGGCAGAGAGCGGCTGTAGTGTGCATCGACACACCACAGTGACTCACCCAGAGTACTCCGGTCACAGCTCCCTGTCCTGATGGATGAGGGGTTGCCAATGCAGGCTACCCACCCCCCAGCCCCACAATCTTCCCAAATGCAGCTATTTCCCACAGACTGACACCTCACACTTCTGAGCAGAAGACAACAGCTCAGTCTGCACTTTCATTTCCTGTCTCCTGTACTGCTGTCCCTAATCTCGGTCTCTCTCACTGTCTCCCTGATACCACCCCACCCCTCTTCCCACTGTCCCGATCACTGCTCCATTCTGTCCCGCAGTCCCCCTCTCCTTCCCACTCCCCAACCCTCGCTAATCTTCACACTCCTTCTTTCTCTCTGTATCAGTCTCTCTCTCTCTCTCTCTCTCTCTCTCTCTCTCTCTCTCTCTCTCTATATATATATATATATCTATCAGGCTCTCTCAACAGGTGGGGTGGGGTCCCATTGTGAGTGTGCGAAGTGGGAGTGAATGGGAAAGTGAGGGGATCCATTCGGACTGTGAGGGATGGAAGTGAATTGGAAAGTGTGGGAGCCCATTCGGAATGAGAATAACCGGAGTGAATGGGAAGGGACGGGGTCACAGTGGGAGTGAATGGGAAGGGACGGGGTCACAGTGGGAGTGAATGGGAAGGGACGGGGTCACAGTGGGAGTGAATGGGAAGGGACGGGGTCACAGTGGGAGTGAATGGGAAGGGGTGGGGTCACAGTGGGAGTGAATGGGAAGGGACGGGGTCACAGTGGGAGTGAATGGGAAGGGGTGGGGTCACAGTGGGAGTGAATGGGAAGGGACGGGGTCACAGTGGGAGTGAATGGGAAGGGGTGGGGTCACAGTGGGAGTGAATGGGAAGGGACGGGGTCACAGTGGGAGTGAATGGGAAGGGACGGGGTCACAGTGGGAGTGAATGGGAAGGGGTGGGGTCACAGTGGGAGTGAATGGGAAGGGACGGGGTCACAGTGGGAGTGAATGGGAAGGGATGGGGTCACATTTTGAATGAGTTTTCAACCTTATCTATGTGGTGAAGGAGCAGAGCAGGGTGATGCAGGCTGTATGGGAGCAGAGAGTTGCGTGGGGGGGGGGGGGGATGTTGTCCGGGAGGGAGCAAGACCTTATCGACCTTGCTGTAAGTTGGTTGACTGCAAAGCTGAGGCCATTTTACCAGTGAGCTCCTGGCGAGGAAACGCCACGGGGCCAAGGAATGCAAAATAGTCCCCCTCTCCCTCAACGTCTCCCTCACAGAGTTCTTGCACAGCCTTCCCGAGCAGCTTCTGCCCTCTCCTCCGACGCAGCCCTCACTAGATCCCACCCAGGGTAAGAGGTGATTCCCCCCCACCGCCCGAGCTGCTACCTGACTCTGATACGACCTCTCGCACCCTAGGAGAGTGCAGATAGACCTCAGGCTGCCACCGCCCCTCCCACTCACAATCACATTGCCTTTTAAGGTCAATGGCGCGACCTCAGTGAAGGCTGTTGGTCGGTTGCAGATCGCTGCCCAACTTCCTCCTCCTCGACATTTGTGCCTCGTTGCTCCTTCCTCCTCCCCGCTGCCTCTCTGCCCACTTCCTCCTCCTCCACTACCCATCGCCTGTTTCCAGCTCCCCTCACTGCTGTTTTAATCTCCCCCTCTCTCCCTCCACTACCCATCGCCTGTTTCCAGCTCCCCTCACTGCTGTTTTAATCTCCCCCTCTCTCCCTCCACTACCCATCGCCTCCGTTTCCATCTCCCCTCGCTGCTGTTTTAATCTCCCCCTCTCTCCCTCCACGACACATTGCCTTGGTTTCCAGCTCCCCTCCATGGTATTTGAATCTCTCTCTCTACCCCCCCCCCCACCAACGAATCTCTGTTTCCGCTCTCTTTTTCACTCTTCTAACTGCCGCTACCTTAATCTCTAGTTCTACATCCCTCCTCCCTGAATCTCACTCTTTCCTTCCTCTCTGTTGTCCAGTTCTCTCAATCTCTCGCTCCCATCTCACTCCATCTCTCTGATTCGCTCTGTAAACTCTCTCTCCTCGCCTCACTCTCAGATAAAACTCTCTCCTCCTTTATCTCTCACTCTCAGTACTTTCTCTTCCTTCTCTCTCCAAAAAATCTTGCCTTCCATTCACTCAAATTTCTCCTCCCTTCTCTGAATCTCACATTCCCATCTCCATCCTATCCTCTCTCAGAGAAACTCCTGCCCCTCTCACTCAGAAATACCCCTTGGCCTTTTGAATTTTCCACCACCTCACTCTCCTCCCCACCCCAGCTGCCTCAGCGACTCTCCTTTCCCCACTCTTACTTAGAAATCTTTTTCCTCCCTCCCTCCATTCCTCAGTCACACCCTCCCTGCCTGGATCTCTAAACCCCTCTCCCCAAACCTGGAAATGAATGAGGGATGCTTACATCGATGGACCAGCAGCAAAGCAGGAATGGCCTCCATCTCCCTCCCCAAACTCACCGGAACTCACAATAACAGCAAAAACAAGTAGTTGTGATGGAAGTCTTTCAAAAGGAAAAAAACATCAATTCTTCACAGATAAACACGCAAATTATGAAAGGGGGCAGAGAGAGCAATAATGCAGAACAAATGCAGAAGTCACCAGGTCAGGCAGCGTCCCCAAAATGGGGGATATCTTGCATCAAGACGTTCCCCAGCATCCAGACACCTCAATAGTTATAAAATTTGAGGCAGCCCCAATTAACATTTCAAAACTTTGGTGAAAACTTTCTGGAGAAGGTGCATTGGCGGTGAACGATTCTGTCCCACCGCATCTGGAAAGGATTCTGCTCCTTTGTTACTCACACCATTTTCGGACAGACTCACCTGCTACTGAAGTTTTCTCGGTAAACCGCTTGCTGCTGCCAGAACGAGCAGACCCGACACTGCGCAGACCGCTCCGGGAACAGGGCACTTTAAGAGGATGCAGGCCCCTCCCTCCCAAGATCACGTGGTCCTTAAAGGCGCAGCGCGGTCTTTTAAAACTTCCTGGCACATGGGGGAAATTTGTCCTAATTAGGAATTGTTGGGGGATTGGAGTAACATGAAAGCGAAGAGAGTGAGAGAGAGAGAAAGAGGTTGTCAGAGACACCGTCACAGAAATACACGGTCACAGACACTGTCACAGACACCGTCACAGTGAGAGACAGACAGACACGGTCACAGACACCGTCACAGTAAGAGACAGGGAGACACGGTCACAGACACCGTCACAGTGAGAGACAGACAGACACTGTCACAGAGACAGACAGACAAACAGACACGGTCACAGACATTATCACAGTCACAAAAGTTTCTTTAGATACATAAAATGTAAAAGAGATACAAGAGCTGATAGTGGACCGCTGAAAAATGATGCTGGAGAGGGAGTAATAGGGGACAATGAAATGAATAAGTATTTTGTGTCGAACTTCACTGTGGAAGACACTAGCAATATGGTGGAAGTCTCAGGTGTCAGGGGTCATGAAGTGTATGAAGTTTTCATTAGGGGAGAAGTTTCTTGGGAAACTGAAAGGTCTGAAGGTAGATAAGTCACCTGGTTCACCCCAGGAGGCAGAGAGGCAGAAGGAAGGAAACTATAGGCCAGTTAGTCTGAGTTCAGCGGGTAGGGAAGACGTTGGAGTTGATTATTAAGGATGAGGTCTCAGGGTACTTGGAGGTGCATGATAACATAGGTTGTAGTCAGCATGATTTTCTCAAGGGAAAATCTTGCCTGACAAAACTGTTGGAATTCTTTGAAGAAATAACAAGCAGGATGGACAAAGGAGAGTCAGTTGATGTTGTGTACTTGGATTTTCAGAAGACACGATCAACAGTGTGTCGGTGTAAAGGGACGATCAACAGTGTGTTACTCATAGATCCATAGTGAAGAACAGCACAGAAACCAGCTCTTCAGCCTATCTATTCCATGCCAAGGTACTTAAGCTGCCTACTCCCATCAACCTGCACTGGGACCAAAGCCCCCCATACCATCCATGTACCTATCCAAACTTCTCTTACCCCACTGCTCTACTCTCTCTATACCCATGACTATGTGGCTAGGCTTAGCTGAAATACCATCTGTATACCATTGTTGGTAGAATCTCAGGTGGTGATGAGAGGGCGTACAGGAGTGAGATATGCCAACTAGTGGAATAGTGCCGCAGTAACAACCTGGCATCATTAAGATGAAAGAGTTGATTGTGGACTGCCGGAAGGTAAGACGAAGGAACACATACCAATCCTCCTGGGTGTCAAGATCTGAGGATCTAACCTGGTCCCAACGTATTGCTGTAGTTATAAAGGCAAGATAGTGGCTATATTTTATCAGGAGCTTGAAGAGATTTGGCATGTCTACAAATACACTCAAAAACTTCTATAGTTGTACCGTGGAGAGCATTCTGACAGGCTGCATCACTGTCTGGTATGGAAGGGCCACTGCAAAGGACTGAAAGAAGCTCCAGAAGGTCGTAAATTTAGATGGCTCCATCTTGGGTACTAGCCTACAAAGTACCCAGGACATCTTTAGGCAGTGGTGTCTCAGAAAGGCAGTGTCCATTATTAAGGACCTCCAGCACCCAGGGAATGCCCTTTTCTCACTGTTACCATCAGGTAGGAGATACAGAAGCCTGAAGGCACACACTCAGCGATTCAGGAACAGCTTCTTCCCCTCTGCCGTCCGATTCCTAAATGGACTTTGAAGCTTTGGACACTACCTCACTTTTTTTTAATGTACAGTCTTTCTGTTTTTGCACATTTTTTATCTATTCAATATGCATAATTGATTTTTTTGTTCATTTATCATTTTTTTATTTATTACCTTTTTCTCTTCGCTAGATCATGTATTGCAAAGAACTGCTGCTGCTAAGTGAAGACATTTCATGTCATGTGCCGGTGATAATAAACCTGATTCTGATTCTGAAATCGAGCTCACATGCACTACTTGTGTGGCAGCTCGTTCCACAACCTCACCACCTTCTGAATGAAGAAGTTTCTCCTAATGTTCCCCTTAAACTTTTCCCCTTTCACCCTTAATCCTTGACCTCTAGTTGTAGTCCCACTGAATCTCAGGGTAAATGTAAGCAGGCTTTTTCCACTGTCTTTATCCCTCATAATTTTGTATACCATTATCAAGTCCCTCAATCTTTTCATTCTGAGGAATACAGTCCTAACCTATTGAATCTTTCCTTATAACTCAGGTCTTCTAGACCCAGTAACATTCTTGTAAATTTTCTCTGTACACTTTCAACCTTGTTAACATCTTTCCTGTAGGTTGGTGACCAAAACTGCACACAATATACCAAATTAGGCCTCACCAATGTCTTATACAACTTCAAAATATCATCCCACCTCCTGTACTCAGCACATTGATCTATGAAAGCCAATATGCCAAAAGCTTTCTTTACAACCCTATCTACCTATGATACCGCTTTCACAATTTATGGACCTGTATCCTTTGTTCTACCAAACTCCTCAGTGCCCTACCATTCACTCTGTAAGATTGGTCCTTCTGAAGTGCAAAACCTTGCATTTGTCTGCATTGTTCCATCTGCCTATTTCCAGCTGATGCAAATCCCTCTACAAGACATGATAGTCTTCCTCACTGTCCGCTACACTCCAATCTAGGTGTCATCCACATATTTGCAGATCCAGTTAACCACATTATCAACCTAATCATTGATATAGATGATAAATAATGGACTCACATTGATCCCTGTGGCACACCTCTAGTCACAGGCCTCCAGTCAGAGAGGCAACCCTCTGCTATCACTCTCTGGCTTCTCCCACAAAGCCAGTGTCTAATCCAATTTACTACATCATCTTGAATGCTGACAGACTGAACCTTCTTGACCAGCCTCCCATGCGGGACCTTGTCAAATGCCTTACCAAAGCTCATGTAGACAACATCCACTGCCTTGCCTTCATCCACTTTCCTGGTAACTTCCTCGAAAAACTCTAAGGTTAGACATAATCTACCATGCACAAAGCCAAGCTATCAGACTCCTCAATACCCAAATCCTGGACTGACACCTTACCCTATTGTCCTGTTTATTATTCATTGTAATGCCTGCACTGTTTTTGTGCACTTTATGCAGTCCTGTGTAGGTCTGTAGTCAGTGTAGCTTTCTCTGTGTTGTGAAACTCAGCTCTGACCTATGGCTCCAAGTAAGCTGTTTGCAGTCAACAGGCCGGCCAAGCCAGGTGAGTGCAGGCATCAGAGTCTTTATTTGAACTGTCGGTCACTTTAGGCTCATCTACCCAAAGCACTGGATTTGGCGGACTGTGCGGAGGAAACCACCAGCTGGTCCAATGGGAAGGAAGGCATTTCCCTGCACACGTTCTGGAGCGTGACGAGCACGGTAAGACATGTAGATCACCCTGTATCCCGACAGTCACTGCATATAGATAAGAGAGAGTGAGGTTGACGTCCTGCACAACTCCCCCTCACTTTCATGCACGAGTCACAACGTTGAAGTGGAACTCCTGTGGCGATGGGCGAACGATGACGCACCGGGTGGGGATACGCTGGAGACTGTAGCCACGGACCTGCACACAGGCGGCTCAGGCCAACGGGTCATCTGTTGTTGACTGAATTAGCAGCAGTAGTCAGCAGCCACTGAGTGACCGAGCAGCCCTTCCCAGACCACATTGAGGAACTCGGTGGTATAAAGAAGGGGTGAGAAAAGAATTGTTTACTTCATTCAGCCCCGTTCAGGGAACTGCGGCTGGTGGGGATCCCACTTCATCAATCAAAATCAAAGAAATCTAACAAAAGTTACACCGCTCAGAATCGGCACATGGAACACATGAACCTTAATGGACAAAACCAAGTCTGTCAGCCCTGAGAGAAGTGCTTTGGTGGCAAGAGAAATGGAGCGGTTCATGATGAACATCGCAGCTTTCTCGGAGAATCACTCGGCCAACTAAGGCCAACTGACAGAAGCAGGTGGTGGCCACGCATTATTCTGCAGTGGGTGCAGCAGCACTGAATATTGCAAAGCGGAAATCAGATTTCCAATCAAGAATCACCTTGTCCGAAAGCTTACCAGTCTGCCAAAAGGGTTCAACGATCGCCCAATGACCCTGAGAAACAAACGCAATGTCACACTGATGAGCACCCGCAGCCCGACGATGACCAACCCAAAGACAAGTTCTATGCAGAGCCTGATTCCCTGAATGAGACTGTACCTGTCATGGTCCGGTCCGTGAAGCCGTGTTCTGGTTCACAGTCCAGTCCGTGGACTTCGGACTCTGGATCTTCTGGCTGTCCCTTGCTTCAGTTGAGCTTAATCATAGGCACCTGTCGCTTGTCTTGGGGCTGGGAATATAAGTGGCCATGGGTTCAAGTGCAAGTGCTTGTTCATCTCGTCAGTATCCCGTCCTGCCTCTGTCAGGCTGTTACCCTGTGGTTGGATCTGTCCCTTCATGTCCTTGCCTCCATTGGGTAAGTCAGGCCGACTTTGCTGTTACCCTGAGGCTGGACTGTTCCCTTCCCTTCCCCTTCTTTCTGTAACCCTTGGCTGGAGCCTGGTCTGCTACCTTTCACCTGTGTCCTCGCCTATTCTCGCCATCAAGTTCTACCACCGGAGCAAGTCCAGAGCCTTGTTATGTCCTGATAAGAAACTGTCTTCCATTGTTTGGAATTGTCTCTTTGTGTCCTCACCTTCACTAGGTAGGGCTGGCTGTTTGCTGTTTGTTGGGAACTGTCTCGTTGTGTTCAGCATTCTGTGTATGTGACCCGGCCCTACGTCCTGTTCCCAAGGAGAGGTCCTGGCTCTGTGTTCCACATTCCTGTCTCCCGAGACAAAGGCTCTGTGTCCCACGGTCCTGCCCCAACGTCCAGTCCTGTTGCCTTGCCACGTCTTGTCCTCGACTAGATCCGGAGTCCGAGCCCGAGTCAAGACCCAGGTTCCGGGTCCCTGTCCCGTCTCTGGCTCGGATTCCTTGTCCAGGTTCCCAGTTCCTAGTTCCTCGACAAGGTCCCACTTTCTTAGTCTAGTCCTGGCCCTGGCCTGTATCCTAGTCTCATCCAGGGCCTGCGGCTTGTCCTGCTCGTTTCTTCCCCACTTTACTTGCTTTCTTGTCACACCTTGTCCTGTTCCTAGTACTTCAGCGTCTGTGTCTTGCATTTGGGTTGGGTCTCAACGCCCCCCCTTATGACAGTACCAAGGTCAGACGAGCTCTTTGCCCTTGGAGATTTTGTTGGTCAAGTGGGAAGAGACCACCATACCTGAGATGGAGTCCAGGGGCACCATGGGGCAGGCAAATACAACAGTTTCTGAAAACTTGTGTCATACATGACCTGATAATCACCCACATGGTCTTCTGCCTGCCGACCCCTTGGATGCATCCTCACTGGCATCTGATGGACTAGGTCATCACCAGAAGATATGACGGACACCATATCAGAGTGACTGAAGCCTTGTGGGGCTCAGACTGCTGGACAGGTCACCATCAAGCTTAACATCCACATCCAACCCAAAGGACATGCACAGGCAAGGAAATTTGCCCAGAAACTGAACGTCAGCAAGCTGAGATTGGGTGCTGCTGCAGACCACCTAGTTCATAGCTTCCAGTCACAGCTTCCTGATGTCCATCTTGGAGGGCAAATTGAAGAAGACTGGGCTGCTTTCAGGGATGGTGCACACTTGGCCTCCTTCGAGGTTGTCGGCCACACAACAAGGAAGAAGCAAGATTGGTTCAATGAGAATGATGAGGAGATAAAAACTCTCCTGCAGGAAAAGCGCAGGTGATACAGAGCCAACCAGAATGATTCTTCCTGCATCTCCAAGAAGATATTTGCCAATATGCGCAGAATAGTTCAAGCCAAACTCAGAAAGCTGCAAAAGTGCGGACTAGATTCAGGTCTTCACCAAAAGGCATGACTCGAAGAGATTCTTCGATGCTATCAAGACACTGTACGGGCTTCAGTCTTCTTGGGCCTGGCCCCTCCTGAGTGCAGGTGGCAACGCACACATCACTGAGCATGCCAAGGTTCTAGACAGATGGGCAGAGCATTTTGAATCTGTGCTCAACAGACCATCCTCTATAAACATGGAAGCAATTGATCATCTTTATCAAATAGACATCAACCATGAGATGGACTCTCTTCCCCAAGAAGAGGAAGTCAAGAAAGGAATAGGCCAGCTGTCAAGTGGCAAGGCTCCTGGAACATCAGCAGAAGTTTACAAAACAGGTGGTTCATTCGTCACCAGAAAACTGACGGAGCTCCTTCAGTCCTTCTCGGAGAAGACTAAAATTCCACAAGAAATAAAGGATGCATCCATCGTACACCTACAAAAGAGGAAGAGAAACCGCCAAGCATGTCTCAACCGTAGAACCATAGAGGCATCTCTTTGCTCACAGTATCTGGGAAAATTTTAGCCAGAGTCCTGCTAGACAGGATAAATGCTCATCTGGAATGAGGTCATCTCCCAGGGAGGCAGTGCAGCTTAAGGAAAGGAAGAGGAATTATCCATCTGATCTTTGCTATGAGAGAGCTGCTGGAGCAGAACAGACAGCTCAACATTGCCTTCGATATTACCAATGCCTTTGACGCCATGAGCTGCGAGGGATTATGGAAGATGGAGAAGGTTGGTTGTCCTGGCAGATTCATCACCACAGTCAAGCAGTTTCATGACCGGATGTCAGCCCGTGTATCCAATGATGGGATTGTTCAGTTGCTTCTTCAGTCACAAATGGGGACAAGAAGCAATGCATGCTGGTTCCCACCCTCTTCAGCATGATGTTCAGTGCAATATTGACTGATGCATTCAGGGAATCCTGGAATCCACATCAACATCAGGATGGATGGCTCAACCTGCGCAGGCCTCGAGTCATTACTCGGGTCAACGGTGGTGCTGAGAGATGCAAAGATAGATGGAGGGTGTTAGTGCTGAGGAAGCAATGCAATTGCAGAAGGACTTAAACAGATTGGAAGAATGGGCAATAAAGTGGCAGATGGAATATAGTGATATGAAATTACAATAATGCATTTTGGTAAAAGGAACAATAGCACAGACTTTTATTTAAATGGGGAGAAACTTCAAACATCAGACGTGCAGAAGGACAGGAGTCCTCGTGCAAGATGCCCAGAAGGTTAATTTACAGGTTGAGTCTGTGATAAAGAAGGCAAATGCAATGTTCCCATTTATTTCAAGGGGAATAGAATATAAAAGCAAGGAGGTAATGCTGAGGCTTTATAAGACACTAGTCAGGCCACACTTGGAGCATTTGGGCCCCATATCTCTGGAAGGATGGGTTGTTATTGGAGAGAGTCCAGAGGAGGTTCACCAGGATGGTTCCAGGAATGAAGGGGTTAACATATGAGGACTGTTTGGCAGCTTTGGGTCTGTACTCACTGGAACTTAGAAGAATACAGGGTGGGGGAGGATCTCATTGAAATGTACCGAATGTTGAAAGGGTGGACGTGGAGATGATGTTTCCTATGGTGGGGATGATGTTTCCATCACTGGAGGGCACAGCCTCAAAACTGAGGTGAACCTTTTAGAACAGAGTTAAGGAGGAATTTTTTACAGCCAGACGGTAGTGACTCTCTGCAATGCTCTGCCACAGACTGCGGTGAAGGCCAAGGCCGTGGAATATTCAAAGCAGAAGTTGATATTTCCCTGATCGGTCAGGGATCGGAGAGGGCAGGTGTATGGGGCTGGGTGAGATCCAGGATCAGCCATGATGGAATGTCGGAGCAGACTTAATGTTGCAGGGATCAGTGCTGGGTCCTTTATTGTCTGTCATTTATATCAATAATCTGGATGATAATGCGGTTAACTGGATCAGCAAATTTGTGGGTTACACCAAGACTGGGGGTGTAGTGGACAATGAGAAAGGTTATCATGGCTTGCGGGGAGATCTGCATCCGCCGGAAAAATGGTCTGAAAAATGGCAGATGGAATTTAATACAGACCAGTTCGAGGTTTTGAGCTTCGGTAGGACCAACCAGGGTGGGTCTTAGAGTGATCAGCAGAGCACTGAGGACTGTGGTAGAACAATGGGATTTGACAATACAGGTCTATAATTAACTGCAAGTGGCATCACAGGTTGTAAAGAAAGCTTTTGGCAAATTAGCCTTCATAAATTAAAGTACTGAGTATGAGAGATGGGACGTTATGTTGAAGTTGTATCAGACAGTGCAACCACATTTGGAGGATTGTATGAAGTTTTGGTCACCTACCTACAGGAGAGGTGTAAGAAAGTTTGAAAGAGTACGGAAAAAATTTACAAGGATGTTGTTGGGTCTGGAAGACCTAAGCTATAAAGAAATATTGAATAGCTTCGGACTGTATTCATAAGAATGTAGAAGATTGAGAGGAGATTTGACAGAGGAATACAAAATTATGAGGGTACAGTCGGGGGTAAATGCAAACAGGGTTTTTCCTCTGAGGTTGGGTGGGACTACCACTAGAGGTCATGGGTTCAGAGGAAAGATGAAAAGTTTCAGGGAAACATGAGGGAAACTTCTTCATTCACAGGGTCATGAGAGTGTGGAATGAGCTGCCAGCTCAAGAGCTGCACATGAGCTCGATTTCAATGTTTAAGAGAAGTTTGGATAGATACGCAGATGGTAGGGGCATGGAGGGCCATGGTCCCAGAGAACGTTGATGGGAGTAGGCATTTTAAATGGTTTCGGCTTGGACTAGATGGGCTGAAGGGCCTGTTTTGTGTTGTACTTCTCCATGACTTTATGATTCTATGTACAATGCACATATGCAGTCCTGTAACTCTAAGACAGGCTGTCTTCTTTGGCTACCAGTGTACTCAGTAATTCACAAATATTAGATATTCATCTTCCCCAGGGGACTCGGCGATTCACAGATATTCCCCAGTGGACTCTCAGAGGCTTCTAGACTTGGGATTTCAGCTATCACACCTTGACCTACCGGGATTCCGACTGGCTTTTGGGGTTCAATTCTCGGTGTCAGCCCAGGACCTGCTGATGACAATGAATGAGGATCCAAATTCTGGTCTTGCCGATAATGGGACCTCAAGCATTCTTGCCAACATCTGGCTACAGTTATGCCACTGGGTTTAGATTCTTGCCTGTCCCCTAATTCCTTCATTTCCCTGTCCCTAAGCTCAAACCTGACCCCTAACTCCCTCTCTGCCCCAAAACTATCTCTACAAACCTAAAACAAAACAACTCAGTGGGAGACACAACCTCTACAGAGACCACCTTGAGATAGAACCATAGAAACATAGAACATTACAGCACAGAAACAGGCCTTTTGGCCCTTCTTGGCTGTGTTGAACCATTTTTCTTCCTCGTCCCACTGACCTGTACCTGGTCCATATCCCTCCATACACCTCTCATCCGTGTATCTGTCCACCTTTTTCTTAAATGTTGAAAATGAGCCTGCATTTAACACTTTATCTGGCAGCTCCTTCCACACTCTCACCACTCTCTGTGTGAAGAAGCCCCCCCCCCAAATGTTCCCTTTAAACTTTTCCCCCTTCACCCTTAACCCATGTCCTCTGGGTTTTTTTATCCCCTAGACTCAGTGGAAAAAGCCTGCTTGCATTCACTCTATCTATACCCATCATAATTTTATATACCTCTATCAAATCTCCCCTCATTCTTCTACGCTCCAGGGAATAAAGTCCTAACCTATTCAACCTTTCTCTGTAACTCCATTTCTCAAGTCCCGGCAACATCCATGTAAAACTTCTCTGCACTCTTTCAACCTTATTAATATCCTTCCTGTAATTTGTTGACCAAAACTGCACACAATACTCCAAATTCGGCCTCACCAATGCCTTATACAACCTCACTATAACATTCCAACTCTTATACTCAATACTTTGATTTATATAGGGCAATGTAACAAAAGCTCTCTTTATGACCCCATCTACCTGTGATGCCACGTTTAGGGAATTATGTATCTGTATTCCCAGATCCCTCTGTTCTACTGCACTCCTCAGTGTTCTACCATTTACCTTGTATGTTCTACTTTGGTTTGTTCTTCTAATACCTCACGCTTGTCTGCATTAAACTCCATCTGCCATTTTGCAGCCCATTTTTCCAGCTGGTCCAAATCCCTCTGCAAGCTTTGAAAACCTTCCTCACTGTCCACTACACCTCCGATCTTTGTATCATCAGCAAATTTGCTGATCCAGTTTACCACATTATCATCCAGATCATTAATATAGATGACAAATACAATGGACCCAGTACTGAACCCTGTGGTGCACCACTAGTTACAGGCCTCCACTCAGAGAATCAATCCTCCACTACCACTCTCTGACTTCTCCCATTGAGCCAATGTCTAGTCCAATTTACTACCTCTCCATGTATACCTAGCGACTGAATCTTCCTAACTAACCTCCCATACAGGACCTTATCAAAGACCTTACTGAATTTCATGTAGACAACATCTACTGCCATCCCTTCATCCACTTTCCTGGTAACCTCCTCGAAAAGCACTAATAGATTGGTTAAACATGACCTGCCACACACAAAGCCATGTTGACTCTCCCTAATGTCCCTGTCTATCCAAATACTTGTAGATCCTATCTCTTATTATTCTTTCCAATAATATACCTACTACCGACATCAAACTTGCTGGCCTATAATTTCCTGGATTAATTTTAGAGCCTTTTTTAAACAACGGAACAACATGAGCTATCCTCCAACCCTCCGGCATCTCACCCATAGTTTAAAGTACATTTGCTCTTTTGGAAGAGGACAGCGAGGCTTGAGAGGAAGTGCGGCGGCGGCCATTTTCAAATTGTCCAATTGTTTCTCAGATCGGAGTTCTGAGAGGCGGGACTGCGCAGGCGCGTGAAGGAGGCCTGGGAAGGAGGGAAGATATATAAAGAACGCCGCCTTAAGAAGCGGGCAGCGGAGTGAGCCGGGCGCAGAGTGTAGGGTTAGGGTGTGAGCCGGGCGCAGAGTGTAGGGTTAGGGTGTGAGCCGGGCGCAGAGTTTAGGGCTTGGGAGTGAGACGGGCGAAGAGTGTAGGGTTAGGGAGTGAGCCGGGCACTGAGTGTAGGGCTTGGGAGTGAACGGGGCGCAGAGTGTAGGGCTTGGGAGTGAGCCGGGCGCAGAGTGTAGGGCTTGGGAGTGAGCCGGGCGCAGAGTGTAGGGCTTGGGAGTGAGCCCGGCGCAAAGTGTAGGGCTTGGGAGTGAGCCGGGAGCAGAGTGTAGGGCTTGGGCTCAGAGGGCTTAGGCGGAAGAGGGCACAGTAGGCTTATCTTTTAGTTCTTGTATTTTCTGTTATTTGGGAGGTATGAGTGTGAGGGCAGCTTGTTGTTCTCGGTGTCGGATGTGGGAGGTCCTGGAATCTCCGAGCCTCCCGGACGTCCACATCTGCGCCAGGTGCACCGAACTGCAGCTCCTGAGGGACCGAGTTAGGGAACTGGAGCTGCAGCTCGATGACCTGCGCCTGGTCAGGGAGAGTGAGGAGGTGATAGAGAGGAGTTACAGGCAGGTGGTCACTCCGGGACCACGGGAGGCAGATAGGTGGGTTACAGTCAGGAAGGGGAAGAGGCAGGTACTAGAGAGTACCCCAGTGGCTGTACCCCTTGACATTAAGTACTCATGTTTGAGTACTGTTGGGGGGGACAGCCTACCTGGTGGGAGTGACAGTGGCCGAGCCTCCGGCACTGAGGACGGCCCTGTAGCTCAGAAGGGTAGGGTTCGAAGAAAGAGGTCCATAGTAATAGGGGACTCAATAGTCAGGGGCTCAGACAGGCGTTTCTGTGGAGGTGACCAGGAGTCCCGGATGGTAATTTGCCTCCCTGGTGCCAGGGTTCGGGACGTTTCTGATTGCGTCCAAGATATCCTGAAGTGGGAGGGTGAAGAGCCAGAGGTCGTGGTACATGTAGGTACCAATGACATAGGAAGGAAAGGGGAAGAGGTCCTGAAACAAGAGTATAGGGAGTTAGGAAGGCAGTTGAGAAGAAGGACTGCAAAGGCAGTAATCTTGGGATTACTGCCTATGCCACGCGACAGTGAGAGTAGGAATAGAATTAGGTGGAGGATGAATGCGTGGCTGTGGGATTGGAGCAGGGGGCAGGGATTCAAGTTTCTGGATCATTGGGACCTCTTCTGGGGCAGGAGTGACCTGTTCAAGAAGGACAGGTTACTCTTGAATCGTGGGGGGACCAATATCCTAGCGGGGAGGTTTGCTAGGGCTACAGGGCGGACTTTAAACTAGTAAGATGGGGGGGCGGGAGACTATTTGAGGAGGCTATGGGAGAGGAGGTTAGTTCACCAGTGGAGCAAGTAAATAGACAGTGTGTGAGGGAGGAAAGGCAGGTGATGGAGAAGGGATGCGCTCAGCCCGAAGATGTAGGGGAGAAGAAAGAAAAGGATAATAAATTTGAATGCATTGTTAGGGATGGAAAGAGAGGAGGAGATGGAGAGAATCTTAAATGTATCAATTTTAATGCTAGGAGCATTGTAAGAAAGGTGGATGAGCTTAAAGCATGGATTGATACCTGGAATTATGATGTTGTAGCTATTAGTGAAACATGGTTGCAGGAAGGGTGTGATTGGCAACTAAATAGTCCTGGATTTAGTTGCTTCAGGTGTGATAGAGTTGGAGGGGCCAGAGGAGGAGGTGTTGCATTGCTTGTCCGAGAAAATCTTATGGCGGTGCTTTGGAAGGATAGATTAGAGAGCTCCTCTAGGGAGACCATTTGGGTGGAATTGAAGAATGGGAAAGGTGCAGTAACACTGATAGGAGTGTATTATAGGCCACCTAATGGGGCGCGTGAGTTGGAAGAGCAAATGTGAAAGGAGATAGCTGATATTTGTAGAAAACACAAGGTGGTGATTGTGGGAGATTTTAATTTTCCACACGTAGACTGGGAAGCTCATTCTGTAAAAGGGTTGGATGGTTTAGAGTTTGTGAAATGTGTGCAGGATAGTTTTTTGCAACAATACATAGAAGTACCAACTAGAGATGGGGCAGTGTTGGATCTCCTGTTAGGGAATGCGATAGGTCAGCTGACAGATGTATGTGTTGGGGAGCACTTCGGGTCCAGTGATCACAATAGCATTAGCTTCAATATAATTATGGAGAAGGACAGGACTGGACCTAGAGTTGAGATTTTTGATTGGAGAAAGGCTAACTTTGAGGGGATGTGAAGGGATTTAGAGAGAGTGGATTGGGTCAAGTTGTTTTATGGGAAGGATGTAATAGAGAAATGGAGGTCATTTAAGGGTGAAATTATGAGGGTACAGAATCTTTATGTTCCTGTTAGGGTGAAAGGAAAGGTTAAAGGTTTGAAAGCACCATGGTTTTCAAGGGATATTAGAAATTTGGTTCAAAAAAAGAGGGATATCTACAATAGATATAGGCAGCATGGAGTAAAGGAATTGCTCGAGGAATATAAAGAATGTAAAAGGAATCTTAAGAAAGAGATTAGAAAAGCTAAAAGAAGATACGAGGTTGGTTTGGCAAATAAGGTGAAAGTAAATCCGAAAGGTTTCTACAGTTATATTAAAAGCAAGAGGATAGTGAGGGATAAAATTGACCCCTTAGAGAATCAGAGTGGTCAGCTATGTGTGGAACCGAAGGAGATGGGAGAGATTTTGAATGATCTCTTCGGAATTCACCAAGGAGAAGGATATTGAATTGTCTAAGGTGTGGGAAACAAGTAAGGAAGTTATGGAAACTATGACAATTAAAGAGGTGGAGGTACTGGCGCTTTTAAGAAATTTAAAAGTGGATAAATCTCCACGTCCTGACAGGATATTCCCCAGGACCTTGAGGGAAGTTTGTGCAGAAATAGCAGGAGCTCTGACGGAGATCTTTAATATGTCATTAGAAACGGGGATTGTGCCGGAGGATTGGTGTATTGCTCATGTGGTTCCATTGTTTAAAAAGGGTTCTAGAAGGAAGCCTAGCAATTATAGACCTATCAGTTTGACATCAGTGGTGGGTAAATTAATGGAAAGTATTCTTAGAGATAGTATTTATAATTATCTGGATAGACGGGATCTGATTAGAAGTAGCCAGCATGGATTTGTGCGTGGAAAGTCATGTTTGACAAACCTTATTAAATTTTTTGAAGAAGTTACGAGGAATGTTGACGAGGGTAAGGCAGTGGATGTAGTCTATATGGACTTCAGCAAAGCCTTTCACAAAGTTCCACATGGAAGGTTAGTTAAGAAGGTTCAGTCGTTAGGTATTAATGCTGGAGTAATAAAATGGATTCAACAGTGGCTAGATGGGAGATGCCAGAGAGTAGTGGTGGATAATTGTTTATCGGGATGGAGGCCGGTGACTAGCGGGGTGCCTCAGGGATCTGTTTTGGGCCCAATGTTGTTTGTAATATACATAAATGATCTGGATGATGGGGTGGTAAATTGGATTAGTAAGTATGCCGATGATACTAAGGTAGGAGGTGTTGTGGATAATGAGGTGGGTTTTCAAAGCTTGCAGGGAGATTTATGCCGGTTAGAAGAATGGGCTGAACGTTGGCAGATGGAGTTTAATGCTGAGAAGTGTGAGGTTCTACATTTTGGCAGGAGTAATCCAAATAGAACATACAGAGTAAATGGTAGGGCATTGAGGAATGCAGAAGAACAGAGAGATCTAGGAATAACTGTGCATAGTTCCCTGAAAGTGGAGTCTCATGTAGATAGGGTGGTGAAGAGGGCTTTTGGAACGCTGGCCTTTATAAATCAAAGCATTGAGTACAGAAGTTGGGATGTAATGCTAAAGTTGTACAAGGCATTGGTAAGGCCAAATTTGGAATATTGTGTGCAGTTCTGGTCACCGAATTATAGGAAAGATATCAATAAATTAGAGAGAGTGCAGAGACGATTTACTAGGATGTTACCTGGGTTTCAGCAATTAAGTTACAGAGAAAGGTTGAACAAGTTAGGTCTCTATTCATTGGAGCGTAGAAGGTTGAGGGGGGATTTGATCGAGGTATTTAAAATTTTGAGAGGGATAGATAGAGTTGACGTGAACAGGCTGTTTCCATTGAGAGTAGGGGAGATTCAAACTAGAGGACATGATTTGAGAGTTAGGGGGCAGAAGTTTAAGGGAAACACGAGGGGGTATTTCTTTACTCAAAGAGTGATAGCTGTGTGGAATGAACTTCCTGTAGAAGTAGTAGAGGCCAGTTCAGTTGTGTCATTTAAGGTAAAATTGGATAGGTATATGGACAGGAAAGGAGTGGAGGGTTATGGGCTGAGTGCGAGTAGGTGGGACTAGGTGAGATTAAGAGTTCGGCACGGACTAGGAGGGCCAAGATGGCCTATTTCCGTGCTGTGATTGTTATATGGTTATATGGTATATCTACCAGAGCCCCTGCAATTTCAACACTAGTCTTCTTCAAGGTCCGAGGTCTTCTTCAAATCTACTCTGATTTGCCTCAAGGTAGCAAGCACCACCTCCTCTTCAATCTGTATAGGTTCCATGACCTCACTACCTGTTTGCCTTATTTCCATTGACCCCATGCCAGTTTCCTTACTAAATACAGACACAAAAAACCCATTTAAGATCTTCCCCATTTCTTTTGGTTCCATACATAGCCGACCACTCTGATCTTCAAGAGGACCAATTTTATCCCTTACTATCCTTTTGCTCTTAATATACCTATAACTGTATAACCATATAACAATTACAGCACGGAAATAGGCCATCTCAGCCCTTCTAGTCCATGCCGAACGCTTACTCTCACCTAGTCCCACTGACCCGCACTCAGCCCATAACCCTCCACTCCTGTAGAAGCTCTTTGGATTATCCTTCACCTTGACTGCCAAAGCAACCTCATGTCTTCTTTTAGCCCTCCTGATTTCTTTCTTAAGTATTTTTTGCACTTTTTATATTCCTCAAGCACCTTATTTGCTCTGTTTCCTATACATGTCATCCATCTCTCTCATCTTCTTTATTGGAGTTCCAATATCCCTCGAGAACCAAGGTTCCTTGTCCTTATTCACTTTGCCTTTAATCCTGACAGGAACATACAAACTCGGCACTCTCCTTCGAAGGTCTTCCACTTACCAGTCACATCCTGGCCAGAGAACAACCTGTCCCAAACCAGGCTTTTTAGATCCTTTCTCGTTTCTTCAAATTTGGCCTTTTTCCAGTTTAGAAACTCAACCCGAGGACCAGATTATCTTTATCCATGATCAAGTTGAAACTAATGGTGTTATGATTACTGGAACCAAAGTGTTCCCCTACACACACTTCCGTCACTTGTCCTAACTCGGATCTAATATTGCATCCTCTCTAGTTGGTACCTCTATATGTTGATTTAGAAAACTTTCCTGAACACATTTTACAAACTCTAACCCATCTAAACCTTTAACAGTATGGGAGTCCCAATCAATAAGTGGAAAATTAAAATCCCCTACTATCACAACTTTGTTCCCTGCAGTTGTCTGCTATCTCTCTGCAGATTTGCTCCTCCAATTCTCGCTGACTATTGGGTGGTCTATAATACAACCCATTAATGTGCTCATACTTTTCCTGTTTCTCAGCTTTACCCATATGCCCTCAGTAGACAAGCCCTCTAATCTGTCCTGCCTGAGCACTGCTGTAACATTTTTCCTGACTAGCAATGCCACTCCCCCCCCCCCCCCCACCCTTCATCCCTCTGCCTCTATCACGTCTGAAACATCAGAACCCTGGAACATTAAGCTGCCAGTCCTGCTCCTCCTGTAGCCAAGTTTCACTAATGGCTATGTCAGAATTCCATGTGTCAATCCATGCCCTCAGCTTGTCAGCCTTCCCCACATTATTACCACTACACATAGCTCTTCTATTTGTGACTTTGCATGAACTTTTAATACATTTATTTTCACCCCCGCTCCACTGTCTGCTCTGGTTCCCATCCCCCTGCAAATCTAGTTTAAACCACAACCCCCGCCCCCCCAATAGCACTAACTAACCTCTCTGCAAGAATATTGGTCCCCTTGTAGTTCAGGTGTAACCCGTCTCTCTTGTACAGGTCCCACCTGTCCCAGAAGAGGTCCCAATGATCCTGAAATCTGAATCCCTGACCCCTACACCAGTTCCTCAGCCACGTGTTCATCCTCCAGACCATCCTACTCTTACCCTCACTGGCACGTGGCACAGGTAGCAATCCTGAGATTACCACCCTCGAGGTTCTGCTTTTTAACTTCCTACCAAGCTCTCTATACTCACTCTTCAGGACCTCCTCACTCTTTCTTCCTACGTCATTGGTACTGATGTGTACCATGATATCTGGCTGATCATCCTCCCACTTCAGAATGCTGTGCATGCAGTCAGAGACATCCCTGACCCTGACACCCGGGGGCAACAAACCATCCTGGAGTCTCTGTCACGACCACAGAACCTCCTGTCTGTACCTCTAATTATCGAGACCCTATCACTACCGCTCTCCTCTTCTTCCACACTCCCTTCTGCACTGCAGAACCAGACTCAGTGCCAGAGATCCGGCTGCCGCAGCTTGTCCCAGGTAAGCCCCCCCCCCCAACAGTATCCAAATCGGTATAGCAGTTGTTGAGGGGAATGGCCACAGATGAACCCTGCTCTGCCTGCCCTTTCCCCTTCCCTCACCTGACTGTACCCAATTACCTGAGATATTACCACTAAACTATTGTACTGATTCACAGGCACAGCAACAGCTCCTTTTGTGCACAAAACTGTACTGAACAAATTAAAACAATAAAACATAATCCCTCCTGCCTGTATAAGGTGCACGTCCCTCCCCATCCACAAGTCTGTCTAGGCAGAAGAGATTCTGCAGATGCTGGGAATCCACAGAACACAGGAGAAACTTGGCTGGCCAGACAGCATCTATGAAAATGAGTGAACAGTCCACATTCTGTCAACAGGATTGAGAAGGAAGGTGGCAGAAGCCAGAATAAAAAGCTGGGGAGGAGGGGAAGGAAGCCATCTGGAAGCTGCTAGGTGAAGCGAGCTGCGTGGGAGAGGTCAAGGCCTGGAGAGGAAGGGATTTGAGAGGAGAGGACCATAGGAGAAAGGGAAGGAGGAGGAGACCCAGAGGTAAGTAATAGGCAGATGAGAAGAGGTAAAATGTCAGAGTGGGGAACAGAGGAAGGTGGGGGGGGGGTGATTTGTTAACTAGAACGAGATTGATATTCATGCCATCAGGTTGGAGGCTACCCAGATGAAATATAAACTGTTGCTCGTCCACCCTGAGGGTGGCCTCATCGTGGTGCAAGAGTGGGCCATGGACCGACACGTCAGAACGGGAATGAGAAACAGGATTAAAATACTTGGCCGTCAGCAAGTCTCACTTCTGGCGGATGGTGTGGAGGTGCTCGACAAAGCGGTCCCCCAGTTTAGGACAGGTCTCATGACTGTAATGGAGGCCACATTGGGAACAGCGGACACAACAGATGACCCCAGTGGATTTGCAGGTGGAGTGTGTCCTCACCTGGAAGGACTGTTTGGGGCCCTCAATGGAGGTGAGGGAGGTGTAGCACTTGGGCCACTTGAGGGATAAGTGCCGGATGGAGAATTGTTGAGAGGGTCAAAGAGGCTGGAATTAAGTGAGAAGCTGGGAGGGCAGAGTTGTAAGAGGTAAAGGGCTGACAAAGAAGGAATCTAATGAGGGAGGACAGTGGACCATGGGAGAAAGGGAAGCTGGAGGGGAAGCAGATGGAGGTGATGCACGCGAGATATAAATACCTCAGTTATATCTGCTTCTGCCACTAGCCCCTGCGGCACATTCTAGGCAACCACACATTTACTTTGAACTTACCCCATCTCACCCTCAAATGTGCCCCCACCTAAAACTCACCCCTCAGCTACACACTGACCCTGCGTGACATTAGAAAGTGGGAGGGAACCAGAGGATATGGGGATACCCCATGGGGTCACAGAGAGAAGGTGCAGGGTGATCAGAACTGAATGTAGTACTCCCAGTGTAGAGGTTGTACCAACCCAACACACAGAGACACATTGAACTTGGGTCTCTCAAGTGGTAACGCAAGGGTTTTGGCACTGGAATTGGTTTATTATTGTCTCTTGTGCAGAGATTCGGCGAAAAACTTGTCTCATACAATGTTCATACAGATCAGATCGTTACATAGAGCACTGAGGCAGAACAAGGTAAAACAATAACAGAATGTAGAATAAAGTGTCAAGGTTACAATAGACAAAAGACAGTAGGGGCAGGAGTAGGCCATTCGGCCCTTCTAGCCAGCGCCGCCATTCACTGTGATCATGGCTGATCATACACAATCAGTACCCCGTTCCTGCCCTCTCCCATATCTCTTGACCCCGCTATCTATAAGAGCTCTATCTAACTCTCTCGAATGCATCCAGAGACTTGGCCTCCACTGCCTTCTGGGGCAGAGCATTCCACATATCCACCACTCTCTGGGCGAAAAAGTTTTTCTGCATCTCTGTTCTAAATGGCCTACCCCTTATTCTTAAACTATGGCCTTTAGTTCTGGACTCACCCATCAGCGGAAACATGCTTCCTGCCTCCAGTGTATCCAATCCCTTAATAATCTTATATGTTTCAATCAGATTCCCTCTCATCCTTCTAAATTCCAGTGTATACAAGCCCAGTCGCTCCAATCTTTCAACTTATGACAGTCCCGCCATTCCGGGAATTAACCTTGTGAACCTACTCTGCACTCCCTCAATAGCAAGAATGTCCTTCCTCAAATTTGGAGACCAAAACTGCACACAATACTCCAGGTGGGGTCTCACCAGGGCCCTGTACAGCTGCAGGAGGACCTCTTTACTCCTATACTCAGTTCCTCTTGTTATAAAGGCCAGCATGCCATTAGCTTTCTTCACTCCCTGCTGTACCTGCATGCTTGCTTTCATTGACTAATGTACAAGAACACCTAGATCTCATTGTACTTCCCCTTTTCCTAACTTGACTCCATTTAGATAGTAATCTGCCTTCCTGTTCTTGCCACCAAAGTGGATAATCCACATTAAACTGCATCTGCCATACATTTGCCCACTCACCTAACCTGTCCAAGTCACCCTGCATTCTCATAACATCCTCCTGACATGTCACACTGCCACCCAGCTTTGTGTCATCGGCAAATTTGCTAATGTTACTTTTAATCCCTTCATCTAAATCATTAATGTATATTGTAAACAGTTGCGGTTCCAGCACTAAACCTTGCGGTACCCCACTGGTCACAGCCTGCCATTCCGAAAGGGACCCGTTAATCACTACTCTTTCTTTCCTGTCAGCCAGTCAATTTTCAATCCATGTCAGTACTCTGCCCCCAATACCATGTGCCCTAATTTTGTCCACTAGTCTCCTACGTGGGACTTTATCAAAAGCTTTCTGGAAGTCCAGGTACACTACATCCACTGGCTCTCCCTTGTCCATTTTCATAGTTACATCCTCAAAAAACTCCAGAAGATTAATCAAGCATGATTTTCCCTTCATAAATCCATGCTGACTCGGACTGATGAGAGGGCAGACAATAAGGTGAAATGTCATGATGAGGTAGATTGTGAAGTCAGGAGTCGATATTATTGTGCAAGGGGACAGTTCAATAGTTTATATAATGGCGGGGTAGAAGCTGTCCTTGAGTCTGGTGGGACGTGCCTTCAGGCTTTTGTATCTTCTGTGTGATGGAAGGTGGGTGGGGGGAGAAGAGAGAATGTGGGTGGGTAGGGGTTCTTTGATCACGCTGGCTGCTTTACCGAGGAAGTGTAGACAGCCCATGGACGGGAGGCTGGTTCCCGCAACATGCTGAGCCACGTCCACTCCGTAGACTCTCCGTAGTGTCTTGCGGTCACAGGCAGAGTAGTAGCCGTACCAGGCCATGATGTGTTTGCAGGGGATGCTTTGTGTGGTGCAGTTGATAAAAATCGGTGAGAGTCGACACTTATATGCTGTTTGTTTTGCTTCTTGGTGGGCTTTCTTCCCCATGGTGTCTGCACTCCAATTCTACAGAAAAGGACCAAACGCTTTTCAAAGATAAACATCAGATAGAGATTAATGCAGACACACGTGAGGTGTTGCACTTTGGTAGGACTAATCAGGGTAGGACTTACATGCAGAGTGGTAGGGCACTGAGAAGTGTGCTAAAACAAACGGATCTGGGAACAAAGTTTCATAATTCCTTGAAGGTGGCATCACCAGTAGACAGGGTTGTAAAAAGCTTTTGGCACATTGGCCTTCATAAATCAAAGTATTGAGTACAGGAGTTTGGATGTTATGTTGAAGCTAGTGAGACGTTCAGTTCTACAGGAAAGAGTGCAAAGAATAATTACAAGGACTTTTCCAGGACCTGAGGGCCTGTATTACAGGGGAAAGCTGAGTAAATTAGGACTTGATTCCTTGAAGTGTAGGAGAATGAGGGGAGACCTTATTGAGGTACAGAGTATGAGGGGCATAGATAGGGTGAATGCATGCAGGCTTTCTCCCTCAGGGGAGGTGAGACTAGAACTAGGGGTCACAGATTTAGGGTGAAAGGTAAATCAGATAGAGTATTTGGTTACTCAGACAGTATGAACTACAGAATGAACTGCCAGGGGAAGTAGTGGATGATGGGTACATGGCAGAGAGGGGAATGGAGAACTGATCTGGCTGCAGGTCAATGTGGCTGAAACTAGATGGGCTGAAGGGCATGGACACATCAAATTCTCAAACTTCTGGTAGTGTCCCCTCCACCTCCTTCACCAGTCCCCATCCCCTTTTCCCTCTCTCACCTTAACTCCTTGTCTCCCCATTGCCTCCCTCTGGTGCTCCTCCCCCCTTTTCTTCTTTCCATGGCCTCTGTCCTCTCCGATCAAACTCCCCCTTCTCCAGCCCCGTGTCCCTTTCACCAATCAACTTCCCAGCTCTTTACTTCACCCTGCCTCCCAACTTCACCCATCACCTTGTGTTTCTCTCTCCCCTCCCACTTCCACTTTTTAAATCTACTCCTAAGCTTTTTTCTCCAGTCCTGAAGAAGAGTCTCGGCTGGAAACGTCAACTGCACTCTTTTCCACAGACGCTGCCTGGCCTGCTGAGTTCCTCCAGCATTTTGTGTGCGTTGCTTGGATTTCAAATACCAGTAAATGTTCTCTTGTTTGGGCTAAAAGACCTGTTTCTGTACTGAAAGGCCATGATAAATGTAGCAAGAAACTTTGCAGACTGGGAATGGGGCTTTTAAAATTAGCGTGCATGCAGTTAGGCAGACTATTATCTGAGAGAATGAGGGTGAAGTTCAGGGCAATCAAAAATTATAGAGCATTAACAGGCTGATCAAAGGATCAGCTTACATAGTAACTTTCACAAACAAAACACCAGAAGGACTTAGCAGATCAGGGAACATCTGCAGAAAGGGTATTTCAGACCAAGACCTTCATCAGGACTGGAAAGGAGGCGGGTGGGGGAGAAGCCAGAATAAGACGGTGAGAGAGGGAAAGGAGGACAAGCCAGCAGGTGATAGGTGAGGGGAAAGGTGAGTGTGTAAAGATAGGGATGAAATAAGAAGCTGAGGGGTGATAGGTGGAAGCGATAAAGGGCTGAAGAAAAATGAGTCTGATAGGACAGGAGAGTAGACCATAGGAGAAAGGGAAGGAGGAGGGGTGATGGGTATTTATCAGGAAGGGGTTTGGAGTTTACGCCCAGGGTCCTGGACAGTGTCTTCTTGAATGCTTCTCACTGCCTCAGTAAAGTAGACAGAATAATCAAAGGCCCCTGACGATCTCTCTTCTCCCCTCTCCCATCAGACAGAAGATGCGGAATCAGAAACCTTGTCTCACCAGGCTCGAGGCCAGCATCTAACCCACTGTTAGCAAATCATTGAATGGATCTCTTGAATGGGACTCAGCCCCACAATCTACCTAATTATGAGCTTGCACCTTGTTGTCTGCCTGCACTGCCCTTTCTCTGTCACTGTAACACTTTGTTTTAGCTCAGTGCATTGTGTAATGACCTGATCTGCATGAACAGTTTGCAGGACAAGCTTTTCTCTGTTTCCTGGGGCATGTGAGGGTAATAAAGCACTGGAGCAGAGGACTGAGTGACACTGGAAACAATCCAGTGGAGAGCGATGGGGCTCTGCTTCCTGGGGCATCTCAGCACCATCAGGTGCAGAAGTTGGGTTTCAGGGGAACGAGGGACGATACTGACAGCAGATCCTGGGGGGCGGGGGATGTTTCCAACAGCTCGAGAGTCTCAAGCTTGCTTCAAAGATTAAGGGGGGGTGTGGTTGTTTCAAACTAACGTGTGTGGGATCTTCTGGCAGAGGGTGAGGCGGTTAGTGGGAGGGAGAGAGGGGGAAAGGAGGAGGGATGAAGATGGGGAATAAAATAGGGAAAGAGGAGATGGAGAGGAAAAAAGAGAGGGGAGGCAGGTGGAGAAAAGGAAATGAGGGTGGTGAGGGAGAGGTTGGATGTGGAAGAGAGTTTAGGAGGGAGAAGGGAGTGGAAGAGGGAGAGAAAAGAAGAGGGACGGTAGCTTTGGAGAGGAGAGGAATTGAGGAAGGAGTGAGAGAGAGGAAGGAGTGGAGGGGATGGGGTAGAGGAGAGAAGGGTATTGGAGAGGATATGAGGAAGTGAGTTGAGGGGAGAGGGTGGAGAGAAGAGAAAGAGGTTGGGAGAGAAACAGGAGGAGGGCAGGGTGGTGGTGAGTAGAGGGCTGGGGCAATAATGGACAGACAAACAGAAGAACGCTGTGTCGAGGAGCCTCAGACAATCCTCACCCTCCTTCCCCTAGTTTCCTCCCTCCCTCCCTCCCGGCCACAGCAGAGGGCTGGTCTCTGATTTCCCTGGAAACAGTCACGTGAGATGTGGATTGTGAAACTGCTGGATGCAAACCAAAGTTTGCCGTTCATAGGAGAGAGAGGATCGACAGATTTCTGTTAAGTTTCTCCGTAAGTCCTCACCCCTAACTCTCCCGTTCCACTCTTGCCTCCTTCCCTTTCATTCTCTCCTCTCATCACTTCCACCACACTTTCCTTTCTCCGCATTCCCACCCTCTCCCTTTCCTCTCCCCCTCTCTCTCTCACACACTTCGTCTCCCCTTGTTTGTGACACGTTCTAGTCGCTTCCCTGACCACTTCTCCACATCCCCCCCCCCCCACTGCCCCACCCCGTAACTCACTCCATCCCAGCATCGAGATCAAAACTCCCTGGACACTCTGTTGTCTGCAGCGGGTGCCCCTAACTCTCGTCGCCCCCTCCCCTCTGTCACCCTCACTGCCACCCTCCCTCCTCCTGTCACTGATCTCTTGCTCTTGCCCTCTCTCGCACCTTCTCCCTCGTCAGTAGATCTCTTTTCCACTCTCTCACACACTCGCACGCACACCCTTAATCTCTATTGCCTCTCCCTCTCTGTCTCTCAATTTCCCTCCCCACCTCCCAGCAGGACCTCTTTCGCACTCTCACCAACACGCACGCTCCCCTCCCCTCCCTCTGTAACTCACACACACTCATACACACTCTACCTCACTTTCACTCTCTCACTCTCACACTCACACTCACACACACCAGGGATTTGTCACCTACGTTCTTTTCCAGACTCCTCCCTCCCACCCCAACCTCCCCTTCACTCTCTCCCATTCCTCTACGACTGATCCCATAATCAGTTCTCATCCTTGCCTTGCTTCTATCAGTTCCCAGGTTCCTACCTAACCCCCCCCCCCCACCACGTTCCCCCCAACTTTGATCTGCGAGTTGTTCAACCGGTATAACCCGCGCTGGCATGTACAGTATTCCTGGACAGAGTCTGTAGCAGCGAGGGCTCGGGGAGTATTGCCACCGCTGTCTGTAAGGAGCTGGTATCTTCTCCCTACGATGATTCTCGTTTTTTTTGCGAAGGGTGGGGATGGGGGGGGGTAGTTGATGTGCCTGTTCCAGTTCTGCTCCGTTTTTTTGTGCGGGGAGGGGGGATTCGAGGGTTGATATGCCTGCTCCATTTGCGTTCAGTTTTTATTGTGCGGGGAGGGGGATTTGGGGACATTCCCTGTCCCATTTAAAGAACACACTCAAAATGCTGGAGGAACTCATCAGGCCAGACATCTATGGGGAAAGAAGCACAGTCGACGTTTCGTACGGCAGGTGTTGCTTGGATTTCCAGCATCTGCGAATTTTCTTTAGTTTGTGATTTGATTTGCTGTAGCGTTTTGTTTGCTTTTTCGTGGACAGAAGGATTCGGGGTTGAGGATCGTGCTGCCTTTTTAAAACTTCTTTCTTCATTTCATGGATGCGTGCAGAAGAAGAATTTCAGAGTTGTAACTTTGATATTCTGAAATTCTGACCAATATCTTGGCGGGGAGGTTTGCTAAGGCTGTTGGGGAGAGTTTAAACTAGAATTGTTGGGGGGGGGGGAACTGAACTGAAGAGTGGGGAAGAGGAGGTTGGCTCACAAATAGAGAAAGCTTGTAGACAGTGTGAGAGGGAGGATAGGCAGGTGATAGAGAAGGGATGCCTCAGACCGAAGGCTCCAAATGCCTCTATTTTAAAGCAGGGAGTGTTGTGAACAAAGTGGATGAGCTCAGAGTGTGGATCAGTACTTGGAGATGTGATGTGGTGGCCAATACAGAGACTTGGGTGGCTCAAGTGCCAGGTTGTAGATGTTTCAGAAAGGACAGGGAGGGAGGTAAAAGAGGTGGGCGTTTGGTACTGTTGATCAGAGATAGTAAAACGGCTGCAGAAAAGGTTGACTTCATGGAGGGATTGTCTACGGAGTCTCTGTGGGTGGAGGTTAGACAATAGACAGTAGGGGCAGGAGTAGGCCATTCAGCCCTTCTAGCCTGCACCGCCATTCACTGTGATCATGGCTGATCATACACAATCAGTACCCCGTTCCTGCCCTCTCCCCATATCCCTTGACCCCGCTATCTATAAGAGCTCTATCTAACTCTCTCGAATGCATCCAGAGACTTGGCCTCCACTGCCTTCTGGGGCAGAGCATTCCACATATGCACCACTCTCTGGGTGAAAAAGTTTTTTCACATCTCTGTTCTAAATGGCCTACCCCTTATTCTTAAACTGTGGCCTTTAGTTCTGGACTCACCCATCAGCGGGAACATGCTTCCTGCCTCCAGTGTGTCCAATCCCTTAATGATCTTATATGTTTCAATCAGATTCCCTCTCATCCTTCTAAATTCCAGTGTATACAAGCCCAGTCGCTCCAATCTTTCAATTTATGACAGTCCCGCCATTCCGGGAATTAACCTTGTGAACCTACGATGCACTCCCTCAATAGCAAGAATGTCCTTCCTCAAATTTGGAGACCAAAACTGCACACAATACTCCAGGTGGTGTCTCACCAGGGCCCTGTACAGCTGCAGGAGGACCTCTTTACTCCTATACTCAATTCCTCTTGTTATAAAGGCCAGCATGCCATTAGCTTTCTTCACTGCCTGCTGTACCTGCATGCTTGCTTTCATTGACTAATGTACAAGAACACCTAGATCTCATTGTACTTCCCCTTTTCCTAACTTGACTCCATTTAGATAGTAATCTGCCTTCCTGTTCTTGCCACCAAAGTGGATAATCCACATTAAACTGCATCTGCCATACATTTGCCCACTCACCTAACCTGTCCAAGTCACCCTGCATTCTCATAACATCCTCCTGACATGTCACACTGCCATCCAGCTTTGTGTCATCAGCAAATTTGCTAATGTTACTTTTAATCCCTTCATCTAAATCATTAATGTATATTGTAAACAGTTGCGGTTCCAGCACCAAACCTTGCGGTACCCCACTGGTCACAGCCTGCCATTCCGAAAGGGACCCGTTAATCACTACTCTTTCTTTCCTGTCAGCCAGTCAATTTTCAATCCATGTCAGTACTCTGCCCCCAATACCATGTGCCCTAATTTTGCCCACTAATCTCCTACGTGGGACTTCATCAAAAGCTTTCTGGAAGTCTAGGTACACTACATCCACTGGCTCTCCCTTGTCCATTTTCATAGTTACATCCTCAAAAAACTCCATATGATTAGTCAAGCATGATTTTCCCTTCATAAATCCATGCTGACTCGGACTGATCCTTCTACTGCTATCCAAATATGTTGTAATTTCCTCTTTTATAATTGACTCCAGCATCTTTCCCACCACTGACGTCAGGCTAACTGGTCTATAATTCCCTGTTTTCTCTCTCCCTCCTTTCTTGAAAAGTGGGACAACATTAGCCACCCTCCAATCAGCAGGAACTGTTCCTGAATCTATAGAACATTGGAAAATGATTACCAATGCGTCCACGATTTCTAGAGCCAACTCCTTAAGTACCCTGGGATGCAGACCATCAGGTCCCAGGGACTTATCAGCCTTCAGACCCAACAGTCTGAACTCAACACCGTTTCTTGCCTAATATAAATTTCATTCAGTTCATCCATTACCCTAGTTCCTTTGGCCACTATTACATCTGGGAGATTGTTTGTGTCTTCCCTAGTGAAGACAGATCCAAAGTACCCGTTCAACTCATCTGCCATTTCCTTGTTCCCCATAATAAATTCACCCGTTTCTGTCTTCAATGGCCCAATTTTGGTCTTAACTATTTTTTTGCTATTCACATACCTAAAGAAGCTTTTACTATTCTCCTTTATATCCTTGGCTAGTTTACCTTCGTACCTCATTTTTTCTTGACGTATTGCCTTTTTTGTTATCTTCTATTGCTCTTTAAAAGCTTCCCAGTCCTCCAGTTTCCCGCTCATCTTTGCTATTTTATACTTCTTTTCTTTTATTTTTATACTCCCCTTTACTTCCCTCGTCAGCCACGGCCGCCCTTTACTCCCCTTAGGATCTTTCTTCCTCTTTGGAATGAACCGATCCTGTACCTTCTGCATTATTCCCAGAAATACCTGCCATTGTTGTTCCACTGTCTCCCCTGCTAAGGTATTGTTCCATTGAACTTTGGCCAACTCCTCCCTCATAGCTCCATAGTTCCCTTTGTTCAACTGTAATACTGACACATCCGATTTTCCCTTCTCCTTCTCAAATTGTAGGTTAAAACATATCATATTATGGTCACTACCTCCTAATGATTCCTTTACCTTGAGGTCCCCGATCAAATCCGATTAATTGCTCAACACTAAATCTAGAATTGCCTTCTCCCTGGTAGGCTCGAGTACAAGCTGTTCTAAGAATCCATCTCAGAGACACTCCACAAACTCCCTTTCTTGGGGTCCAGTACCATTCTGATTCTCCAAGTCTACCTGCATGTTGAAATCCCCCATGACAACTGTATCATTACCTTTGGGACATGCCAATTTTAACTCTTCATTCAACTTACACCCTGCATCCAGACTGCTGTTTGGGGGCCTGTAGATAACTCCCATTAGGGTCTTTCTACCCTTAGAATTTCTCAGTTCTATCCATACTGACTCTACATCTCCTGATTCTATGTCCCCCCTAGCAAGGGACTGAATATCATTCCTCACCAACAGAGCCACCCCACCCCCTCTGCCAGTCAGCCTGTCCTTTTGATAAGATGTATATCCTTGAATATTCATTTCCCAGGCCCTGTCCGTTTGAAGCCATGTCTCAGTTATTCCCACAACATATATATATTCCCACTATATATTTTTTTTAAAGTATATAATACTTTTAATTCGGTACTCCCCTCTCCTTTCATATCAATTCCTATTTCACTTGGCCATACTGTATAATCTCTTCTTGAGCTTTCTACTCCATTGATTCTGATGTCCTTTATAACTTTTCTTATTTTCCTTTTCCCTTTAATTCCATCCTTATATTTCCAGTTCATCCCCTCTCCCCCCACTACTTAGTTTAAACACATCCGTGTTGCAGTGACAAACCTGTCTGCCAGAATGCTGGTCCCCCACCTATTAAGGTGCAACCCGTCCCTTTTGTAAAATTCACCCCTACCCCAAAACAGATCCCAGTGGTCCAAGAATGTAAATCCTTGCTTCCTGCACCAGTTCCTCAGCCACACATTCGGATCCATTATCTCTCTGTTCCTGCCCTCTCTAGCACGAGGAACTGGAAGCAAACCAGAGATAACCACCCTGGAAGTCCTGCTTTTCAGCCTTCTTCCGAGTTCTCTGAAGTCCCGCTGCAGAATGTCCTTCCTCTTCTTCCTGATGTCAGGAAGAGGAACAAGAAGAGGAAGGGGTTAATAACTCTACTGGGTGTTTTTCTTTATAGGATGCCTAATAGTAACAGGGATATCAAGGAGCACATAGGGAAACAGATCCTGGAAAGTTGTAATAACAAACTTGTAGTGATGGGAGATCTAACCCTAGTGAGCCCTTCCACCCCTTGACCGAATCCACCCAGCAACTCCTGAGCCCCGAAGGGGACAGCTTTTTCAGACCGATTGCTTCCGGGTGTAAAGTTTGTCCATGTCCTGGACATGACTTCACTTAACCCTTCCCTAATCACAGGACAATTTACAATGATCAAATAACCGACCAAGCTGAACATCTTTGAACTGTGGAAGGAAACTTGAGTACCTGGAGGAACCCAGACAGTCTGAGGTTCAAAGTTTCATTTATTATCATATGTAACACTCACCCAACAGGCTGGTATATGTCTAGGGTAAAAGGAGATCCAGCCACACACCACCCCCACCTCCTGTACGCGCAGGTGCTGTGGGAATCAAGTTTATGCCTCGCGCATGCACACAGTATCAAATTCATACCAGATACCGTTATGAAATACACTTTAAAGATTTTACTAAAACTACAAGAGTACTAGGCAATACAATATATTTGAAAAAAAAGCAAAAGGCGCCAACTTTTATCAGTCAGTCAGTTTAGTGCACATCGTTGGAGCTCAACCATCGAGCCATTCGACCCCTCGTCACTTTCCTCCAACCTCCACGTCCTCGCACCTGGGACCACCCTGGTGGTCGACCGAGCAGTGCAGCGCACGTCCACCTTCCTCGGCGTCTCCTTCCCGCCTCCCCTGAAAAGACCGCGAAACCCCCAAGCTCCCAGCCTCACAAGACAAAATAACACTCCCCATTGGTTAACAAATGTGTACAATCCCCATATCAGCAAGTCCAAAGCTGAACAACTGCGAGAGAAACACTTATCATACAAAGAAGCATTCCTACTCTTAACAAACCAAAGCAGCCATTTTGAGTAACATACACAGGACATTGTACACATAGAAAACTTACAGCACAATACAGGCCCTTTGGCCCAGAAAGTTGTGCCGAACATGTCCCTACCTTAAAAATTACTCGGCTTACATATAGCCCTCTATTTTTCTAAGTTCCATGTACCTATCCAAAAGTCTCTTAAAAGATCAACACGTCGAGGAACCAACTAGAGAGCAGGCCATTCTAGATTGGGTATTGAGCAATGAGGAAGGGTTAGTTAGCAATCTTGTCGTGCGAGGCCCATTGGGTAAGAGTGACCATAATATGTTGGAATTCTTCATTAAGATGGAGAGTGACATAGTTAATTCGGAAACAAAGGTTCTGAACTTAAAGAAGGGTAACTTTGAAGGTACGAGATGTGAATTAGCTAAGATAGACTGGCAAATGATACTTAAAGGGTTGACGGTGGATATGCAATGGCAAGCATTTAAAGATCGCATGGATGAACTACAACAATTGTTCATCCCAGTTTGGCAAAAGAATAAACCAGGGAAGGTAGTGCACCCGTGGCTGACAAGGTAAATTAGGGATAGTATCAAGTCCAAAGAAGAAACATATAAATTAGCAAAAAAAAGCAGCACACCTGAGGACTGGGAGAAATTCAGAGACCAGCAGAGGAGGACAAAGGGCTTAATTAGGAAAGGGAAAAAAGATTATGAGAGAAAGCTGGCAGGGAACATAAAAACCGACTGTAAAAGCTTTTATAGATACGTGAAAAGAAAAAGATTGGTCAAGACAAATGTAGGTCCTTTACAGTCAGAAACAGGTGAATTGATAGATAGATAGATAGATACTTTATTCATCCCCAAGGGGAAATTCAACATTTTTCCAGTGTCCCATACACTTATTGTAGCAAAACTAATTACATACAGTATTTAACTCAGTAGATCATAGGGAACAAAGACATGGCAGACCAATTGAATAACTACTTTGGTTCTGTCTTCACTCAGGAGGACATAAATAATCTTCCGGAAATAGTAGGGGACTGAGGGTCTAGTGAGATGAAGGAACTGAGGGAAATTCATGTTAGTAGGGAAGAGGTGTTAGGCAAATTGAAGGGATTAAAGGCAGATAAATCCCCAGGGCTAGATGGTCTGCATCCCAGAGTGCTTAAGGAAGTAGCCCAAGAAATAGTGGATGCATTAGTAATAATTTTTCAAAACTCCTTAGATCCTGGATTAGTTCCTGAGGATTGGAGGGTGGCTAATGTAACCACACTTTTTAAAAAAGGAGGGAGAGAGAAACCAGGGAATTATAGACCGGTTAGTCTGACATCGGTGGTGGGGAAAATGCTAGAGTCGGTTATCAAAGATGTGATAACAGCACATTTGGAAAGAGGTGAAATCATCGGACAAAGACAGCATGGATTTGTGAAAGGAAAATCATGTCTGACGAATCTTATAGAATTTTTTGAAGATGTAACTAGTAGAGTGGATAGGGGAGAGCCAGTGGATGTGGTATATTTAGATTTTCAAAAGGCTTTTGACAAGGTCCCACACAGGAGATTAGGGTTGTGCAAACTTAAAGCACACGGTATTGGGGGTAGGGTATTGATGTGGATAGAGAATTGGTTGGCAGACAGGAAGCAAAGAGTGGGAGTAAATGGGACCTTTTCAGAATGGCAGGCAGTAACTAGTGGGGTACCGCAAGGCTCAGTGCTGGGACCCCAGTTGTTTACAATATATATTAATGATTTAGATGAGGGAATTAAATGCAGCATCTCCAAGTTTGAGGATGACATGAAGCTGGGTGGTGGTGTTAGCTGTGAGGAGGATGCAGGGTGACTTGGATAGGTTAGGTGAGTGGGCAAATTCATGGCAGATGCAATTTAATGTGGATAAATATGAGGTTATCCACTGTGGTTGCAAGAACAGGAAAACAGATTATTATCTGAATGGTGGCCAATTAGGAAAAGGGGAGATGCAATGCGACCTGGGTGTCATTGTACACCAGTCATTGAAGGTGGGCATGCAGGTACAGCAGGCAGTGAAAAAGGCAAATGGTATGTTGGCATTCATAACAAAAGGATTTGAGTACAGGAGCAGGGAGGTTCTACTGCAGTTGTACAAGGCCTTGGTGAGACCTAGAATATCGTGTGCAGTTTTGGTCCCCTAATCTGAGGAAAGATATTCTTGCCATAGAGGGAGTACAGAGAAGGTTCACCAGATTGATTCCTGGGATGGCAGGACTTTCATATGAAGGAAGACTGGACCGACTAGGCTTATATTTGCTGGAATTTAGAAGATTGAGGGGGAATCTTATTGAAACGTATAAAATTCTAAAGGGATTGGACAGGCTAGATGCAGGAAGATTGTTTCTGATATTGGGGAAGTCGAGAATGAAGGGTCACAGTTTAAGGATAAAGGGGAAGCCTTTTAGGACCGAGATGAGGAAAAACCTTCACACAGAGAGTGGTGAATCTGTGGAATTCTCTGCCACAGGAAACAGTTGAGGCCGGTTCATTGGCTATACTTAAGAGGAAGTTAGATATGGCCCTTGTGGCTAAAGGGATCAGGGGGTATGGAGAGAAAGCAGGTACAGAGTTCTGAGTTGGATGATCAGCCATGATCATATTGAATGGCAGTGCAGGCTCAAAGGGCCAAATGGCCCACTCCTGCTCCTATTTTCTATGTTTCTATAGACCCTATAGGGTTAACCCTAACCCTAATCACTCCCCAATACAGAAACACCGTGACCTCTGAACCAACTGTCACAACCCTAATCACTATCTCAGTACAGAAACACCGTGACCTCTGAACCAACCGTCACAACCCTAATCACTCCCCCAATACAGAAACACCGTGACCTCTGAACCAACCGTCACAACCCTAATCACTATCTCAGTACAGAAACACCGTGACCTCTGAACCAACCGTCACAACCCTAATCACTCCCTCAATACAGAAACACCGTGACCTCTGAACCAACCGTCACAACCCTAATCACTCCCCCAATACAGAAACACCGTGACCTCTGAACCAACCGTCACAACCCTAATCACTCCCCCAATACAGAAACACCGTGACCTCTGAACCAACCTTCACAACCCTAATCACTCCCTCAATACAGAAACACCGTGACCTCTGAACCAACCGTCACAACCCTAATCACTCCCTCAATACAGAAACACCGTGACCTCTGAACCAACCGTCACAACCCTAATCACTCCCTCAATACAGAAACACCGTGACCACTCTGATGACTGCATTTGATGTTCTGTGTCATTGTTGTAAAAATTGTGTACAATTTGTGTTGAATTGATGTTTTAGCTAAGAATGTTGATTCTCTGATGCACTCACTGACTGTGTGCCTTAGTCTGCATGTGATCAATAAATCCAGTCCAAATGTGTTTGTGATGTTGCTACAAGCAAGATTTTCATTGCCTGAAAGAGTGCAGAGAAATTTTATGAAAATGCTGCTGGCTCTTTAAAACCTAAGTTATAAGGAACGGTTGTGTAGGTTAGGTGCAGGAGAATGAGGGGAGATCTTATAGATGTACATAACATTATAAGTGGTACATATGGTGTGAATGCTGTCTTCCATCCAGGCTGGGTGAGAGTACAGTTCAAGGTCATGAATTTGGGATAAAAGATGATTGGTGCAGGTAGTGGAACTGGCCAGAAGACCAGGTTGGCACAGACTGGATGGGCCAAAGGGTCTGTTTCTGTGCTGTGGAATGAAGAACAGTGCAGAACGTTACAGGTCCTTTGGCCACCATGTTGGGATGGCCCTTTCATCTACTCTCAGATCAATCTCACCTTTCCGTCCCACATTTCATCCATTTTTGTTTCATTTCACGTGCCTATCTAAGAGTTTCTTAAATGCCCCTAATATATCTGCCTCTACCATCACCCCTGGCAGTGTGTTCCACACACCCACCCCCTCTGTGGAAAAACCCTATCTGTGATATGCTCCCTCTACCTTCCTCCAGTCACCTGAAACACATGCTCTCTGGTATTGGCCATTTCTGCCCTGGGAAAAAAATCTGTCTGTTCACTCTATCTAGGCCCCTTATCACCTTATACTCCTCCATCAAGTCACCTCTCATCGTCCTTCAGTCCAAAGAGAATCCCATCCTCATGAGACGTGTCCTCTAATGCAGGCAGCATCCTGGAAAATCTCTGCACCCTCTCTAAAACTTTGACATGCTTCCTTTAGTGAGGTAATCGGGACGGACCTCTGATATCTCCAGTGCAAAAAACAGAAGAAAAGCGAGATGGTGCTAATGGTCTCCTGGATTATTTGGGTCTGTCCAGGCGGAGGGAGGGAAATGAGCTATCCCTCAGATGTTTAGTGCGGGGCTCCAGGATCCTGAACCTCCCTTACAATGACATTTGATGATGAACTTGCTCTGTTCCAGGATGCAGGCTCCGGAAGATTCTGAGAATTCGGGCTTGAGTAAGCCTGTCCTGGAGTTGGTGGACGGGCTACCCCTGCCAAGCTGGGTTCTGTGCTCCTGGAATGAAATCCAAATGGTCCAGGCCAAGCCTGACGATATCCTCATCGCCACCTACCCCAAAGCAGGTGAGGTCTGGGGGTGGAGCTTCTTTGGGGGGGCCACTTATTTCAATTTTTCCCCATTCCTATCCTTGCCAATTTTTATCATTGTACCATTGAGAGCACGCTATCCTGATGCATCACGGCTTTGATTTCAGTGAGCATAGTCAAAGACCCACCCAGCCCGGGCATTCTCTCTCCTCCCTCTCCCAGTTGCCAGAACCCTGAAACCACATCCCACCAGGCTTTAGGACCACTTCTGTTATCAAACTCCTGAATGGACCTCTTGTATGATAAGATGGACTGTTGGCCTCGCAATCAACTTGCATCTTATTGTTTACCTACTCTGCACTCCCTGTAACTGTGACACTATTTTGTATTCTGTTGTTTTCCCTTGTTCTACCTCAGCATAACAATCTGATCTATATGAACAGTAAACAAGACAAGTTTTCCACTGTATCTCCATACATGTGTCATTAATAAACCAATTCTAATACTATTACCAACAAGCGTGTCTCAAGTTCTCCTCTACCTCGATGAGACCTGGCGCAGATTGAGCCAACTGCTTCATTGGGACCTTCGGTTCATCCACTCAGGCAGGCAGGTAGCCACCCATTTCAATTCCACTTCCGTTCCCACAGCAACACATCCATCCTCACCTCCTCTACTGTCTTCATGAGGCAAGGTGGAAGTTGGAGGGACAATGCCTCATATTCCATCTGCGTAGTCTCTTACCTCTGGTAGTGACTTCCCTTTGCTCTCCCTCCACTTGTTTTTCTTCATTCTTCATTCCTCTCACCCCTTTCCTTCCTTTTCCCACTTTGTGATCTGCCCATCACCTCTCTCTGGTTTAGATTGTTCCCCTTCTCCATGATCCACTGACCTCTCCCATAGGACACCATGCAAACATGGTAGCTCAGCAAGTTCACAAACACTCCACTTCCTCATGAGAAATGTGAATGTGAATCCTCACAAATGTTCACAGAAGCACCGTGGAGAGGATTGTATCTGGATGCTTCACCTGCCTTGTGCAGTGGATCCTGGACTTCCTGTCAGATCACTGGCCGGTTGTAAGAGTGGGCTCCCTCGCCTCCACCCCTCTGACCCTCAGGGCTGTGTACTGACTCCTCTCCTTTACTCTCTGTACACCCATGACTGTGTCACCAATCAATTATTCACCAAATAACAGCTCCAATCTGCTAATTAAAATTGATCGGCCTAATCTCAAATAATAATGAGACAGCCTACAGAGAAGTCATCTCCCTGACACAGTGGTGTCAAGAAAACAACTTCTCCCTCAATGTCGCAAAAACAAAGGAGCTGGTTGTGGATTACAGGAGGATTGGGGACAGGTTTACCCCTATAGACATCAATAGATCTGGGGTTGAGAGGTCACCTTTAAGTTCCTCGGTATACACATCACCGAGGACCTCACATGGTCGGTGGGAAAAAAAGGTAACAGTGCCTCTTTCACATCATATGGTTCAAAAAGTTCAGCAAGAGGCCCCAAATCTTGACTTTCTACAGGGGCACAAATGTGAGCATCCTGACTGGCTGTATCACTGCCTGGTATGGGAACTGTACTTCCCTCAATCGCTGGACTCTGCAGAGAGTGGTGTGGACAGCCCAGCACATCTGTAGATGTGAACTTCAGGACCATTTACAATGACAGGTGCGTAAAAAGGGCCTGAAGGATCACTGGGGACATGAGTCACCCCAATCACAATCTGTTCCAGCTGCTATCATCAGGGAAACAGTACCACAACATAAAAGTCAGGACCAACAGCTTCTTCCACCAGGCCATCAGTCTGATTAATTCACGCTGATACAATTGTATTTCTATATTACATTTACTGTTCTGTTATACATACTATTTATTACAAATTACTATACATTGCACATCTAGACGAAGATGTAATGTAAAGATTTTTACTCCTCATGTATGCAAAGGGTTAAAGTCAAATTCCGATCACCCTATCTGGACACACCATGGCTTGGTCTGACTGTGACTGAAAGAGTTGTGGACACAGAAAATCAGCTTCCCTTCCACGGACTCTGTTTACATTTCCTGCTGCAGTGGTAAAGCAGCCAGCGTGATCAAAGACCCCACCTGCCCCAGACATCTCTCTTCTACCCTCTCCCATCGGGCAGAAGATACAAAAGCCTGAAAGCTCGTCCCACCAGGCTCAAGGACAGCTTCTATTCTACTGTTATCAGACTCTTTAACGGTCCTTTAGTATGAAAAAGGGTCTAGTGCTTTCCCAGGGTATATAACATAGAACATAGAAATTTACAGCACATTGCATGCCCTCTGGCCTACAATGTTGTGCCAACCATGTAACCTAGTCTAGAAACTTCCTAGAATTCCACACACTCACCACTCTCTGTGTGGAAAAACATACCCCTGACGTCTCTGGTACCTATATCCAAGCACTTTAAAACAATATCCCCTCATGTTAGCCACTTCAGCCCTGGGAAAAAGTCTCTGACTATCTACAAGATCAATGCCCTTCATCATCTTATACAACTCTATCAGGTCACCTCTTGTCCTCCGGCGCTCCAAGGAGAAAAGGCCAAGTTCATTCAACTTATTCTCATAAGGTACGCCTTCCAATCCAGGCAACATCCTTGCAAATCTTCTCTGCACTCTCTCTATAGCATCCATGTCCTTCCTGTAGTGAGGTGGCCAGAACTGAACACAGTACTCTATGTTGGGTCCGACCAAGGTCTCATATCGCTGTAACATTACGTCACGGCACCTTGACGCAGTCCCACAGCTGACAAATGCCAACAATGTCAATCTGCAGAACATCTTTGATTGTCCTATCGACAAGGACCCCAAGATCTCACTGATCCTCCACACTGCCAAGAATCTTACCATTTATATTATATTCTGTCTTCAAATTGGACCTACCAAAATGAACCACTTCACACTTATCTGGATTGAACTCCATCTGCCACTTGTCAGCCCATTTCTGCATCCTATCGATGTCCTGTTGTAACCTCTGACAACCTTCCAGACTATCCACAGCACCCCCAACCTTTGTGTCATCAGCAAACTTAGCAACCAGAGGATAGGAGGGAGGTGAATGTTGTCCCCTTGTTCAAAAAAGGTAGTAGGGATAGTCCATGTAACTATAGACCAGTGAGCCTTATGTCTGTGGTGGGAAAAGATTCTTAGAGATAGGATGTATGGGCATTTAGAGAATGATCAGGGACAGTCAGCATGGCATTGTGAAGGATCGATTGTGTCTAACAAGCCTGATAGAGTTCTTGAGGAGGTGACCAGGCATATAGATGAGGGTAGTGCAGGTGGATGTGATCTAAATGGATTTTAGTAAGGCATTTGACAAGGTACCACACAGTAGGTTTATTCAGAAAGTCAGAAGGCATGGGATCCAGGGAAGTTTGGCCAGGTGGATTCAGAATTGGCTTGCCTGCAGAAGGCAGAGGGTTGTGGTGGAGGGAGTACATTCAGATTGGAGGGTTGTGACTAGTGGTGCCCCACAAGGATCAGTTCTGGGACCTCTACTTCTTGTGATTTTTATTAATGACCTGGATGTGGGGGCAGAAGGGTGGGTTGGCAAGTCTGCAGACAACACGAAGGTTGGTGGTGTTGTGGATAGTGTAGAGGATTGTCGAAGATTGCAGAGAGACATTAGTAGGATGCAGAAGTGGGCTGAGAAGTGGCAGATGGAGTTCAGCCCGGAGAAGTGTGAGGTGGTACACTTTGGAAGGACAAACTCCAAGGCAGAGTACAAAGTAAATGGCAGGATACTTGGGAGTGTGGAGGAGCAGAGGGATCTGGAGGTACATGTCCACAGATCCCTGAAAGTTGCCTCACAGGTAGATAGGGTAGTTAAGAAAGCTTATGGAGTGTTAGCTTTCATAAGTCGAGGGATAGAGTTTAAGAATCGCGATGTAATGATGCAGCTCTATAAAACTCTGGTTAGGCCACACTTGGAGTACTGTGTCCAGTTCTGGTCACCTCACTATAGGAAGGATGTGGAAGCATTGGAAAGAGTACAGGGGAGATCTACCAGGATGCTGCCTGGTTTAGGGAGTATGGATTAAGATCAGAGATTAAGGGAGCTAGGGCTTTACTCTTTGGAGAGAAGGAACATGAGAAGAGACATGATAGAGGTGTACAAGGTATTAAGAGGAATAGATAGAGTGGACAGCCAGCGCCACTTCCCCAGGGCACCACTGCTCAGTACAAGAGGACATGGCTTTAAGGTAAGGGGAGGGAAGTTCAAGGGGGATATTAGAGGAAGGTTTTTCATAGAGTGGTTGGTGCGTGGAATGCACTGCCTGAGTCAGTGGTGGAGGCAGAAACACTAGTGAAGTTTAAGACACTACCAGACAGGTATATGGAGGAATTTAAGGTGGGGGTTATATGGCAGGCAGGGTTTGAGGGTTGGCACAACATTGTGGGCCAAAGGGCCTGTAATGTGCTGTACTATTTTATGTTCTAATCCATACTTCTACTTCCTCTTCCAGGTCACTAGTAAAAATCACAGTGAAAGGATCCCTGCAGAACACCACTGGCCACCGTCCTCCATGCAAAATATGAATGATAACAAATAAACTCTTCTCGGGCTCCCGGCTGATCACAACCAACGTTATGATGACAAACTCTGCCATCATCGCGGACCTGGGCTGGAAGCCCGAGAAGAGTTTATTGGTCCCTTAGAATGATAAAATGGACTCTTGAGAAAGCCAGTCTAAAGAGATGTATAGGCAGCTGGACCCAGCTTGGGGGAGGGTGTGGATGATAGGGAGGTGAGGGGTAGTGTAACCTGATCGGGGAGGATAGAGATAGGGTGGAAAAGAGGGAAGGAGATGACTGAGGTGACAGGCAAACTCAGAGGGTGAAGGATAGGAGAAGACAAGTGATGGGGGCCGGTGGGATAAGAGAAATTAAAATGGATCAGACAAATTGTAGAAATTAATGTTCATACCATCAGGTCATAGTATCATAGAAAAATACAGCACAGAAACAGGTGCTTTGGCTCATCTAATCAATGGCAAACCATTTAAACTGCCTACTCCCATCAACCTCCACAGGTTACATAGAAACATAGAGAACCTACAGCTCACTACAGGCCCTTCGGCCCGTGAGGTTCTGTCAAATATGTCCCTGCCTTAGAAATTACCAGGCTTACCCATAAGGCCTCTATTTTTCTAAGCTCCATGTACCTGTCCAAAGGTCTCTGAAAGGACCCTATCGGATCCACCTCCACGCACTCACCACTCTCTGAGTTTATTAAAAAAAACTTGAACTGAGCACAGTATTCGAAGTGGGGTCTGACCAGGGTCCTATATGACTGCAACATTACCTCTCGGCGACTAAATTCAATTCCTCGATTGATGAAGGCCAATGCACTGTATGCCTTCTTAACCACAGAGTCACCTGCGCAGCTGCTTTGAGTGTCCTATGGACTCGGGCCCCAAGATCCCTCTGATCCTCCACACTGCAAAGTCTTACCATTAATACTATATTCTGCCATCATACTTGACCTACCAAAATTAACCATTTCACATTTACCTGGGTTGAACTCCATCTGCCACTTCTCTGCCCAGTTTTGCATTCTATTGATGTCCTGCTGTAACCTCTGACAGTTCTCCACACTATCCACAACATCTCCAACCTTTGTGTCATCAGCAAACTTACTAACTCATCCCTCCACTTCCTCATCCAGGTCATTTATAAAAATCACCAAGAGTAAGGGTCCCAGAACAGATCCCTGAGGCACTCCACTGGTCTCCGACCTCCATGCAGAATATGACCCATCTACAACCATTCTTTGCCTTCTGTGGGCAAGCCATTCCTGGATCCACAAAACAATGTTCCCTTGGATCAAATGTCTCCTTACTTTCTCAATAAGCCTGCAAGGGGTACCTTATCAAATGCCTTGCCGAAATCTGTATACACTACATCTACTGCTCTTCCTTCATCAATGTGTTTAATCACATCCTCAAAAAATTCAATCAGGCTCATTAGGCATGACCCACCCTTGGCAAAGCTATGCTGACTATTCCTAATCATATTATACCTCTCCAAATGTTCATAAATCCTGCCTCTCAGAATCTTCTCCATCAACTTACCAACCACTGAGGTAAGACTCTCTGCTCTATAATTTCCCGAGCTATCTCTACTCCCTTTCTTGAACAAAGGAACAATATCCGCAACTCTTCAATCCTCTGGATCCTCTCCTGTCCCCATTGATGATGCAAAGATCATCGCCAGAGGGTCAGCAATCACCTCCCTCGCCTCCCACAGTAGCCTGGGGTACATCTCATCCGGTCCCGGTGACTTATCCAACTTGATGCTTTCCAAAAGCTCCAGCACATCCTCTTTCTTAATGTCTATATGCTCAAGCTTTGCAGTCTGCTGCAAATCATCATTACAATCACCAACATCCTTTTCCATAGTGACCACTGAAGTATTCATTAAGTACACCTGCTACTTCCTCTGGTTCCATGCACACTTTCCCACTGTCACATTTGATAGGTCCTATACTTTCATGTCTTATCCTCTTGCTCTTCACATACTGGTAGAATGCCTAGGGGTTTTCCTTAATCCTGCCCACCAAGGCCTTCTCATGGCCCCTTCTGGCTCTCCTAATTTCCTTCTTAAGCTCCTTCCTATTAGCCTTATAATCTCCTAACTCTCTGACTTTACCTAGCTCTCTGAACCTTTTGTAAGCTTTTCTTTTCTGTATGGTGCATCTGAACTCGTGCTTGGAAAAAATTGACGCATGGAATGTAAAAGGTTGGCTATCCCTGCTCTAGGGAGATGCCAACTGGTATATGGGAAATTAAAATCTCCCACCACGATAACTCTGTTATTATTACACCTTTCCAGGATCTTGTTTCCCTATTTGCTCCTCGATATCCCTGTTACTATTGGGTGGCCTATAAAAAACACCCGGTAGAGTTATTGACCCCTTCCTGTTCCTAACCTCCACCCACAGAGACTCTGTAGACAATCCCTCCATGGCGTCCACCTTTTCTGCAGCCGTGACACTATCTCTGATCAGCAGTGCCATGCCCCCACCTCTTTCACCTCCCTCCCTGTCCTTTCTGAAACATCTAAAACCTGGCACCTGAAGTAACCATTCCTATCCCTGAGCCATCCAAGTCTCTGTAATGGCCACCACATCACATCTCCAAGTACTGATCCATGCTGTAAGCTCATCTGCTTTGTTCACAACACCCCTTGCATTAGAATAGATACATCTCAAACTGTCAGTCTGAGGCATCCCTTCTCTATCACCTGCCTATCCTCCCTCTCACACTGTCTACAAGCTTTCTCTATTTGTGAGCCAACCTCCTCTTCCCCACTCTTCAGTTCAGTTCCCACCCCCCCCAACAATTCTAGTTTAAACTCTCCCCAACAGCCTTAGCAAAACTCCCCAACAGGATATTGGTCCCCCTGGGATTCAAGTGCAACCTGTCCTTTTTGAACAGGTCACAACTGTCCCAAAAGAGATCCCAATGTTCCAGAAATCTGCTCCAATCCCTCAGCCATGCATTTATCCTTCACCCCATTCTATTCCTATACTCACTGTCATGTGGCACAGGCAGCCAGCCTGAGATCACTACCTTTGCGGTCCTGCTTCTCAACTTCCTTCCTAACTCCCTCTGTTTTCAGGACCTCTTCCCTTTTCCTACCTCTGTCATTGGTACCAATATGTACCACGACCTCTGGCTGTTCTCCCTCCCACTGCAGGGTATTGTGGATGCAATCTGAAACATCCCAGATCCTGGTACCTGGGAGGCAAACTACCATCCGAGTTTCTTTCCTCTATCCACAGAATTGCCTGTCTGACCCCCTAACTACAGAGTCCCCCATCACTACTGCCTACTCTTCTGAGCCACAGGGCCAGACTCTGTGCCAGAGGCACGGCCACTGTCGCTTCCCCCAGTCAGGCTGTCCCCCCACCCCCAACAGTACACAAACAGGAGTACTTATTGTCAAGGGGTAAAGCCACAGGGGTATTCTCTGGTACCTGACTCTTCCCCTTCCCTCTCCTGACTGTGACCCACTTGTCTGTCTCCCATGGCCCCAGTGTGACTACCTGCCTATAACTCCTCTCTGTCACCTCCTTGCGTTGCCTGACTGGACGAAGGCCATCGAACTGCAGCTCGACACACCGGGTGCAGATGTGGCCATCTGGGAGGCTGGGAGATTCCAGGACTTCCCACATCTGACATTGAGCACAGAACACCGGCCTCACAAACATACTTCCTTTCTGCAATTAACACAGGTAAACCTACCTTGCCTCATTACGGCCTAAGCCCATTGAGCTAAAGCCCTATCACTCTGCCACCTCTCACTCCGCTGCCCGCTCCAAGGGAGGCCCTCTGGATACAACGGTCTTCTTTTTAAACTTATCCTGCTGACATCACGCGCCTGCGCAGTCTCACCTCTCTTTACCCCAGCTAGTAAAACACCGTCGCTCCGGAAATCCTTAGCCGTTCCACTCGTAGCCTTCTTGCTTCAAAAGTTGGAGATTAAAAGTCACATCAAAACTTTATAAACCTCTGGTCAGGCCACATCTGGCGTATCACATTCAGTTCTGATCAGGACGGGTGTGGGGGCTTTGGAGAGGGCGCAGAAGAGGCTCACCAGGATGCTGCCTGGATTTGAGGGCCTGAGCTGGAAGGAGACATTGGACAAACTTCAGTTGTTTTGTCTGGAGTGTCAGAGTCTCGGGGGAGACCTGATCAAGGTGTATAAGATTAAGAAAGGCACAGATAGAGCAGACAGACAGTATCTTTTTTCCCCAAGTTGGAAACAACACCAGCATGGATAAAACACCAGTTAACTGTAAGGAAGCTGAGAGGGAATAAATGGGGACTTTTCCAGTTGGCTGCCAGTAACTAGTGGAGTGCCGCAGGGGCCAGTGCAACCACTTCTGTTCACTTGCATGTCAATGATCTGGATGGCAGAGCTGATGGCTTTGTGGCCAAGCCTGTGGACAACGCAGACACGGTACTGTGCAAAAGCCGTAAGCAAAAACTCTGTAAAGCCAAGATACTTCTGAAAATAATGACATAAAATATCTAAAATAATACTACAAAGAGCAGTAAACCAGTAAAAAAGAACAAATCAAATTAATACTTGGCGTGACCACCCTTTTCCTTTAAAATTGCATCACTTCTCTTAGGTATACTGTCATGCAGTTTTATAAAAAAATTGACTGGTCGGTTGTTCAAAGCATCTTGGAGAACTTGCCACAGTTCTTCTGCAGACTTTAGCCATCTCACTTGCTTCAAGTAATCCCAGACAGCCTCAATGATATTAAGATCAGGGCTGTGAGGAGGCCACACCATCTTAAACCAAATATAAAAAATATCGGGTGCCCAAGACTTTTGTATAGTATTGTAGGTGGAGGAGCAGGTAGGGTTGACGAAGCAGGGGGACTGCAGAAGGATTCAACAGATTGGGAGAATGGGCAAAGAAGTAACAGATGGAATATAGTCTGGGGAAGTGTATGGTCATTCATTATGTTAGAAGGAATAAAGGCACAGACTATTTTTTTAAATGGGGAGAAAATTCAGAAATCGGAGGTGCAGAGAGATTGGGAGTACTCATGCAGGATTTCTTAAAGGTTAACTTGTAGGTTGAGTTGGTAATAAGGAAGGCAAATGTAATGTTAGCATTCATTTTGAGAGGACTAGAATATAAAAACAAGGATGTAATAGTAAGACTTTATAATGCATTGGTCAGACCACACAGAGTATTGTGAGCAATTTTGGGCCTCACCTAAAATGTGCTGGTATTGGAGAGGATTGAGAGGAGGTTCTCAGGGATGAAAGGGTTAACACGTGAGAAGTATTTGCTGACTCTGGGCTTGAACTCAATGGAATTTAGAAGAATGAGGGAGGAACTCAATAACACCTATTGAATATTGAAGAATGAGGGAGGATCTCAATAACATCTATTGAATATTGAAGAATGAGGGAGGGTCTCAATAACACCTATTGAATATTGAAGAATGAGGGAGGGTCTCAATAACACCTATTGAATATTGAAGAATGAGGGAGGATCTCAATAACATCTATTGAATATTGAAGAATGAGGGAGGGTCTGAATAACACCTATTGAATATTGAAGAATGAGGGAGGATCTCAATAACACCTATTGAATATTGAAGAATGAGGGAGAATCTCAATAACACCTATTGAATATTGAAGAATGAGGGAGGGTCTCAATAACACCTATTGAATATTGAAGAATGAGGGAGGATCTCAATAACACCTATTGAATATTGAAGAATGAGGGAGGATCTCAATAACACCTATTGAATATTGAAGAATGAGGGAGGGTCTGAATAACACCTATTGAATATTGAAGAATGAGGGAGGATCTCAATAACACCTATTGAATATTGAAGAATGAGGGAGAATCTCAATAACACCTATTGAATATTGAAGAATGAGGGAGGATCTCAATAACATCTATTGAATATTGAAGAATGAGGGAGGGTCTCAATAACACCTATTGAATATTGAAGAATGAGGGAGGGTCTCAATAACACCTATTGAATATTGAAGAATGAGGGAGGGTCTCAATAACACCTATTGAATATTGAAGAATGAGGGAGAATCTCAATAACACCTATTGAATATTGAAGAATGAGGGAGGGTCTCAATAACACCTATTGAATATTGAAGAATGAGGGAGGATCTCAATAACACCTATTGAATATTGAAGAATGAGGGAGGATCTCAATAACACCTATTGAATATTGAAGAATGAGGGAGGATCTCAATAACACCTATTGAATATTGAAGAATGAGGGAGGGTCTCAATAACCTATTGAATATTGAAGAATGAGGGAGGATCTCAATAACACCTATTGAATATTGAAGAATGAGGGAGGGTCTCAATAACACCTATTGAATATTGAAAGGTCAAGATACATTGGACGTGGAGAGGATATTTCCCATAGTGGGAGAGTAGTTCCAGAAGGAATAGCCTCAGAGTAGAAAGACAACCTTTTCAAACAGAGATGAGGAGGAATTTCTTTAGTTGGAATTCATTGCCACAGATAATTGAGGAGGCCAAGTGATCGTGTAAATAATGAGAGAAGGTATATGGGCTCTTGATTAGTAAGGGTATCAAAGGTTAGACAGAGTAGATTTGATGGGCTGATTGGCCTAATTCTGCTCCTATGGTCTAACACCATGCATTTAAGTTGAGATGAGCGGAGCAAGTCTTTCTGCCACAGAGTGATCAGTGCTGGAACGTACTGGTGGAACGTAGTGGTGGTGGAGGCTTATATGAGTGAGGTGTTTAAAAAGCTGTCTTACAGATAACATGGATGGACAGGGAATGCAGGGAGATGGATGTGTGTAAGCGAGGAATTAGACAATCTAACAGGTTACAGGAGTGATTACTCTGCAAGCCGGCGTAGACTGTGAGAGGTAAAGAGCATCCTGCTCTGTCACAAAGAATTCGAGGACATGATTCCAAGTCGGTGAGACTGCGTGGGGTACCCGAGAACTGCACACAACACAAGTAGGCCACTTGGCCCTTCTAACCTATCCAATCACTCAAGGTGATCTCAGCCAATCTGCCCCAGGTTCCCACAGCCCACTCACAGTCACAAAGTCGTATAACAGGGAAACTGGCTGCTCGACCCAAACAATCCTGGCCAACACGGATTTCCATCCATTCAATCCCCTCTAAATCTTTCCTTTCAATGTATCTGTCTGAGTGTCTTTTAAATGTAGTTAATGTGCCTGCCTCGACCACTTCCTCTGGAAGCTGTTTCCACATGAAGACCACCCTCTGGGTGAAAACGTTGCCCTTGAGGCCCTAACAAATCTCTCCACTGTGCCCTCTGGTTCTTGATTGCCCAGCCCTGAAAAAATGACTGCACGCATTCACCCTATCTGATTACAGAGAGTGGAGGAGGGAGAGTCGGGTATTTGTAATTGGAAAATTTGTGGGATTTCCTGGTTTGAAGCGTTTGACCCTCTGGCCCTCATCCGATGGAAATTTTCTCCCTCCTGCAGTTCATCTCCCTGCATTCTTTGCTCCCTCCCCACCTCTCATATTGCCCTCCCTTTTCCCTCTTTCTCCCTTCCATTCCCCTGTCACTCCTCCTGCACTCACCCCATCTGCCCCACTCTGTACCCTTCTACAACACCTCTCACCGCTGACCTCCCCACAGGCACCACATGGATGCAGGAGGTAGTGGATCTCATCATGATGAACGGGGACACACAAAAATGCAGGCGTGCCCCCATCTACGAACGGATTCCCTTCCTCGAGATGTGTGCCACTGAATTTCATTCCGCTGGTGAGGGAACCCAACCAGGCCAGAAGGGGTCACATGGGGAAGGGAAAGACACTGGTGGGAGAGAGGGAGGGAGAGTGGGGTGAGAGAAATAGACTGGGGCAGAGAGAGATTGGGTGAGAGGGAGAGGACAAACGAGAGAAAGAGACTGGGGGAGAGGGAGATACTGCAGTGGAGAGAGGTTGGGGAAGAAAGAGAGCAATTTAGGAGAGAGAGAATGAAGAGAGAGTTTTAGGGAGAGTGCTTGGGGGAGAGCAGAGATAGAGAGAGAAGGCGAAGGAAGGAAACTGCGTGGAGTAGAGATAGAGAAAGGTGTAGACGAGGACACAGAGTGAGATTGGGTGAGGACAGCTATGTGAGACAGAATGGGAACGTGTTGAGGGTAAAAAGGGGGAAGGTGAAGGTGTGAGGGTGGTGATGGGAAGAGCACAAGAAGAGAGGATTGGAGGCATGGGTGGAGAACAAGGGGAGGAGGAGTTGTGGGAGAGGCCAACGTTTCTGATTGATGGGGAGCTATTCGGTGTTCTTGGGTGAGGGGGTGAAAGGCTAATCTGTCTGTGTCACCAGGGCTGGAGCAGATCAAGAAGCTGAAGTCCCCCCGAATCATCAAAACTCATCTTCCCATCCAAAAGGTTCCTAAGTCATTCTTGGAGCAGAAATGTAAGGTAAGTGTGTCCGAGGGGAGAAGAGAGGAAGAGCAGAGGGGTTGAGGGGGACAGTGGGGCAGAGAGAAAAGCAATGAAAAAGAATGTGGGTGAAGGACACAGGGAAAAGGGGGAAATGATGGGAGGAGACAGAGTGAGGTAGGGAGAAAGAGCAGGGGTAGGGAGTGGGGCAGGGCACAGGGTAGTGAGCATGGGGAAGAGCGCAAGGGGCGAGAGAGTGGTGAAGAGGGAGAGAGGGCAGAGTGCTGGTGACAGCATGGGGGGAAGGGAATTGGGATACAGAGAAATGGTGGGAGCAGGTTGGACAGATCAAGGGAAAGACCTGACCTACCACTGCCCCGTAGGTGATCGTGGTTGCTCGCAATGCAAAGGACAACGTAGTCTCCTACTTCCATTTCCAAAGGATGAACCAGATGATGCCAGATCCCGGCAGCTGGGAGGAATACCTGGGAACGTTCATCCAGGGACAGGGTAAGCATCCAGGTTCACAGCAACACCACCTCCCCCGGGACACCCACCCTCCCAGGGGGACACTCACCCTCCCCCGGGACACCCGCCCTCCCCAGGGACACACACCCTCCCCCGGGACACCCGCCCTCCCCAGGGACACACACCCTCCCCCGGGACACCCACCTTCCCCGGGACACCCACCCTCCCAGGGGGACACCCACCCTCCCCAGGGACACCCACCCTCCCAGGGGGACACCCACCCTCCCCCGGGACACCCACCTTCCCCAGGACACCCACCCTCCCAGGGGGACACCCACCCTCCCCCGGGACACCCACCCTCCCCAGGGACACCCACCCTCCCAGGGGGACACCCACCCTCCCAAGGGGACACTCACCCTCCCCAGGGACACCCACCTTCCCACGGGACACCCACCCTCCCAGGGGGACACCCACCCTCCCCAGGGACACCCACCCTCCCAGGGGGACACCCACCCTCCCAAGGGGACACTCACCCTCCCCAGGGACACCCACCTTCCCACGGGACACCCACCCTCCCAGGGGGACACCCACCCTCCCCCGGGACACCCACCTTCCCCAGGGACACCCACCCTCCCCCGGGACACCCACCTTCCCACGGGACACCCACCCTCCCAGGGGGACACTCACCCTCCCCCGGGACACCCACTCTCCCCAGGGGGTCACCCACCCTCCCCAGGGACACCCACCCTCCCAGGGGGACACCCACCCTCCCCAGGGACACCCACCCTCCCAGGGGGACACCCACCCTCCCCCGGGACACCCACCTTCCCCAGGACACCCACCCTCCCAGGGGGACACCCACCCTCCCCCGGGACACCCACCCTCCCAAGGGACACCCACCCTCCCAGGGGGACACCCACCCTCCCCAGGGACACACACCCTCCCCCGGGACACCCACCTTCCCCGGGACACCCACCCTCCCAGGGGGACACCCACCCTCCCCAGGGACACCCACCCTCCCAGGGGGACACCCACCCTCCCCCGGGACACCCACCTTCCCCAGGACACCCACCCTCCCAGGGGGACACCCACCCTCCCCCGGGACACCCACCCTCCCCAGGGACACCCACCCTCCCAGGGGGACACCCACCCTCCCAAGGGGACACTCACCCTCCCCAGGGACACCCACCTTCCCACGGGACACCCACCCTCCCAGGGGGACACCCACCCTCCCCAGGGACACCCACCCTCCCAGGGGGACACCCACCCTCCCCCGGGACACCCACCTTCCCCAGGACACCCACCCTCCCAGGGGGACACCCACCCTCCCCCGGGACACCCACCCTCCCCAGGGACACCCACCTTCCCACGGGACACCCACCCTCCCAGGGGGACACCCACCCTCCCCAGGGACACCCACCCTCCCAGGGGGACACCCACCCTCCCAAGGGGACACTCACCCTCCCCAGGGACACCCACCTTCCCACGGGACACCCACCCTCCCAGGGGGACACCCACCCTCCCCCGGGACACCCACCTTCCCCAGGGACACCCACCCTCCCCCGGGACACCCACCTTCCCACGGGACACCCACCCTCCCAGGGGGACACTCACCCTCCCCCGGGACACCCACTCTCCCCAGGGGGACACCCACCCTCCCCAGGGACACCCACCCTCCCAGGGGGACACCCACCCTCCCCAGGGACACCCACCCTCCCAGGGGGACACCCACCCTCCCCCGGGACAACCACCTTCCCCAGGACACCCACCCTCCCAGGGGGACACCCACCCTCCCCCGGGACACCCACCCTCCCAAGGGACACCCACCCTCCCAGGGGGACACCCACCCTCCCAAGGGGACACTCACCCTCCCCAGGGACACCCACCTTCCCACGGGACACCCACCCTCCCAGGGGGACACCCACCCTCCCCAGGGACACCCACCCTCCCAGGGGGACACCCACCCTCCCAAGGGGACACTCACCCTCCCCAGGGACACCCACCTTCCCACGGGACACCCACCCTCCCCCGGGACACCCACCTTCCCCAGGGACACCCACCCTCCCCCGGGACACCCACCTTCCCACGGGACACCCACCCTCCCAGGGGGACACTCACCCTCCCCCGGGACACCCACTCTCCCCAGGGACACCCACCCTCCCAGGGGGACACCCACCCTCCCAAGGGGACACTCACCCTCCCCAGGGACACCCACCTTCTCCCGGGACACCCACCCTCCCAGGGGGACACCCACCCTCCCCTGGGACAGCCACCCTCCCAGGGGGACACCCACCCTCCCAAGGGGACACTCACCCTCCCCAGGGACACCCACCCTCCCAGGGGGACACACACCCTCCCCCGGGACACCCACCTTCCCCAGGGACACCCACCCTCCCCCGGGACACCCACCTTCCCCCGGGACACCCACCCTCCCAGGGGGACACCCACCCTCCCAAGGGGACACTCACCCTCCCCAGGGACACCCACCTTCCCACCTTCCCCTGGGACACCCACCCTCCCCAGGGACACCCACCCTCCCCCAGGACACCCACCCTCCCAGGGGGACACCCACCCTCCCCCGGGACACCCACCTTCCCCAGGGACACCCACCCTCCCAGGGGGACACCCACCTTCCCCAGGGACACCCACCCTCCCCCGGGACACCAACCTTCCCTGGGACACCCACCTTCCCCAGGGACACCCACCCTCCCAGGGGGACACCCACCCTCCCCCGGGACACCCACCTTCCCCGGGACACCCACCTTCCCCAGGGACACCCACCCTCCCAGGGGGACACCCACCCTCCCCCGGGACACCCACCCTCCCCCGGGACACCCACCTTCCCCGGGACACCCACCTTCCCCAGGGACACCCATCCTCCCAGGGGGACACCCACCCTCCCCCGGGACACCCACCCTCCCGAGGGACACCCACCCTCCCCGGGACACACCCTCCCCCAGGACACACACCTTCCCCAGGGACACCCACCCTCCCCAAGGGAACACACCCTCCCCAGGGACACCCACCCTCCCCCGGGACACCCACCTTCCCCAGGGACACCCACCCTCCCCCGGGACACCCACCTTCCCCGGGACACCCACCCTCTCCAGGGACACCCACCCTCCCAGGGGGACACCCACCCTCCCCCAGGACACCCACCTTCCCCAGGGACACCCACTCTCCCCAGGGACACCCACCCTCCCAGGGGGACACCCACCCTCCCAAGGGGACACTCACCCTCCCCAGGGACACCCACCTTCTCCCGGGACACCCACCCTCCCAGGGGGACACCCACCCTCCCCTGGGACACCCACCCTCCCAGGGGGACACCCACCCTCCCAAGGGGACACTCACCCTCCCCAGGGACACCCACCCTCCCAGGGGGACACACACCCTCCCCCGGGACACCCACCTTCCCCAGGGACACCCACCCTCCCCCGGGACACCCACCTTCCCCCGGGACACCCACCCTCCCAGGGGGACACCCACCCTCCCAAGGGGACACTCACCCTCCCCAGGGACACCCACCTTCCCACCTTCCCCTGGGACACCCACCCTCCCCAGGGACACCCACCCTCCCCCAGGACACCCACCCTCCCAGGGGGACACCCACCCTCCCCCGGGACACCCACCTTCCCCAGGGACACCCACCCTCCCAGGGGGACACCCACCTTCCCCAGGGACACCCACCCTCCCCCGGGACACCAACCTTCCCTGGGACACCCACCTTCCCCAGGGACACCCACCCTCCCAGGGGGACACTCACCCTCCCCAGGGACACCCACCCTCCCAGGGGGACACACACCCTCCCCCGGGACACCCACCTTCCCCAGGGACACCCACCCTCCCCCGGGACACCCACCTTCCCCCGGGACACCCACCCTCCCAGGGGGACACCCACCCTCCCAAGGGGACACTCACCCTCCCCAGGGACACCCACCTTCCCACCTTCCCCTGGGACACTCACCCTCCCCAGGGACACCCACCCTCCCAGGGGGACACACACCCTCCCCCGGGACACCCACCTTCCCCAGGGACACCCACCCTCCCCCGGGACACCCACCTTCCCCCGGGACACCCACCCTCCCAGGGGGACACCCACCCTCCCAAGGGGACACTCACCCTCCCCAGGGACACCCACCTTCTCCCGGGACACCCACCCTCCCAGGGGGACACCCACCCTCCCCTGGGACACCCACCCTCCCAGGGGGACACCCACCCTCCCAAGGGGACACTCACCCTCCCCAGGGACACCCACCCTCCCAGGGGGACACACACCTTCCCCAGGGACACCCACCCTCCCCCGGGACACCCACCTTCCCCGGGACACCCACCTTCCCCAGGGACACACCCACCCCAGGGACACCCACCTTCCCCGGGACACCCACCTTCCCCAGGACACACCCTCCCTGGGACACCCACCTTCCCAGGGGAACACACCCTCCCCAGGGACACCCACCTTCCCCGGGACACCCACCCTCCCCAGGGACACCCACCTTCCCCAGGGACACCCACCCTCCCAGGGGGACACCCACCCTCCCCCGGGACACCCACCTTCCCCCGGGACACCCACCCTCCCAGGGGGACACCCACCCTCCCAAGGGGACACTCACCCTCCCCAGGGACACCCACCTTCCCACCTTCCCCTGGGACACCCACCCTCCCCCAGGACACCCACCCTCCCAGGGGGACACCCACCCTCCCCCGGGACACCCACCTTCCCCAGGGACACCCACCCTCCCAGGGGGACACCCACCTTCCCCAGGGACACCCACCCTCCCCCGGGACACCAACCTTCCCTGGGACACCCACCTTCCCCAGGGACACCCACCCTCCCAGGGGGACACCCACCCTCCCCCGGGACACCCACCTTCCCCGGGACACCCACCTTCCCACCTTCCCCTGGGACACCCACCCTCCCCGGGACACCCACCTTCCCCAGGGACACCCACCCTCCCCCGGGACACCCACCTTCCCCGGGACACCCACCTTCCCCAGGGACACACCCACCCCAGGGACACCCACCTTCCCCGGGACACCCACCTTCCCCAGGACACACCCTCCCTGGGACACCCACCTTCCCAGGGGAACACACCCTCCCCAGGGACACCCACCTTCCCCGGGACACCCACCCTCCCCAGGGACACCTACCTTCCCCAGGGACACCCACCTTCCCCAGGGACACCCACCTTCCCCAGGACACACCCTCCCTGGGACACCCACCTTCCCAGGGGAACACACCCTCCCCAGGGACACCCACCTTCCCCTGGGACACACCCTCCCAGGGACACCCACCCTCCCCTGGAGACTGACACAAAGCAAAGCTCCCATCGCACAGTCCCAGGATCAGACAGAGAGCGAATCTCCCTCCACACCGTCCCATCACACACTCCCGGGGTCAGACACAGAGTGAAGCTCCCTCCCCACCAACCCATCACACACTCCCAGGGTCAGACACAGAGTGAAACTCCCTCCACACCGTCCCATCACACACTCTTGGAGTCAGACACAGAGTGAATCTCCCTCCACACCGTCCCATCACACACTCTTGGGGTCAGACACAGAGTGAATCTCCCTCCACACACTCTTGGGGTCAGACACAGAGTGAATCTCCCTCCACACCGTCCCATCACACACTCCCAGGGTCAGACACAGAGTGAAACTCCCTCCACACCGTCCCATCACACACTCCTGGGGTCAGACACAGAGTGAAACTCCCTCCACACTGTCCCATCACACACGGACGTGTGCAGTGTGATCTGCAAAGATTTGTCCCTGGTCATCCCAGAGGATGTAGAGCGACTGGACACCCCTGACTGGATGGAGCTGTCATTTTTCATTTTTCAATCTTTTTTATTGATTTTCAAATAAAGAATATACAAATCGGAAGAGAAGTTTAACAAGTAGATAATATAAAAGACATAAACAGCAATAGTAAAAACAGAAAGTATATAATATCAAAATCAAATAGGTAAAATATTACGCTGTTATATGTACAATGGTCAAAAAAACTACAACCTCATAGCAGTCATATAAAAATTGGAAATTTTATTGATAAAGGAAAAAAAACACTAACTAAACTGAAACAAAAAAAAGAGAAAGAAAAAGAAAGATTGGGCAGTCCAATTGAGGATAAAATTAGAAAAAAAGAGAGAGAAATAAACTCATCCTTCCAGTCATCTCTGAACCTTCATGGATAAGGATTTTCCCCAAAGATAATAAAGAAAAATAAATAAATAAAAATAAATTAAATCATGTGAAAGTATTGAATAAAGGGTCGCCAGATTTGTTCAAAATTGAAGGATGTATCAAATGTCCGGCTTCTAATTTTCTCCAAGCTTAGACATGACGTAATGGAGGAGAGCCGACAGAAAACAGTAGGCGGGTTAGATTCTTTCCAGTGTAAAAAAACAGCTCTCCCAGCCAGTAAAGTTGAAAAAGCTATCACATGTTGGGCGGAAGCAGAGTCTTTGCTTGCTTCCTCTGGAATAATCCCAAAAATTGCTGTAAGTGGGTTAGATTGAACATCCATAACTATAACTTTAGATAATATTCCAAACACATCATTCCTCCAAAAATTGTTTAAACTTACACATGACCAAAACATATGAGTTAGAGTAGCCACTTCTGCATTACATCTGTCACAAATACGGCTTATATTAGGAAAAATATGTGCCAATTTATCTTTGGACATGTGTACTATCTTAAACTGAATTAAGGTATGGTGTGCGCAGATAAATGAATTATTAACTAAATAATAAATTTTACTCCACTGGTTATCTGAAAGTGAATATTGAAGTTCTACTTCCTAGGTGCGTTGAACCCTATCATTAGGCGACTTGCGAGCATTCATTAACTATTTATAAATGATAGCTATTAATCATTTTTGAAAAGGTTTAAACTGAACAATAACATAAGCCAAATTTAAAGAGCAGGCCAAGGAGTAATTTGGTAAAAAAATCACGTTAAAAATTCCTAACCTGTAAATACCTGAAAAATGTGTATTAGAGATATCATATTTATCCATTAACTGTGAAAAAGACATTAAACAGTCTTGTAAAATCAAATCTAAAAAAGTTATTATTCCCTTAATTTTCCATGTTAGAAAAGCCTTATCCAAAGTTGATGGTTTAAAAAAGAAATTAGAATAAATATTACTAGAAAGTAAAAAATCATTTAATTCAAAAATCTACGAAATTGAAATCAAATTTTTAAAGTATGTTTAACAATAGGGTTAAGAGCTTGTCTACCTATTCTGGAGAGCGAAAACGCAAGAGAAGTTCCTAATAAAGAAGCTAATGAAAACCCCATTACTGAATTTTCCTCTAGCTGTAAACATGAAGGGTGATCTTGGTTGTCTATACCATAAATCCAAAAATTAATATAATGAATATTAATTGCCCAATAATAAAATCTGAAGTTTGGTAAAGCCAGTCCTCCATCTTTTTTTGATTTTTGCAATAAAAGTTTATTCACTCTAGAGCTTTTATTATTCCAAACATAAGACAAAATCAGAGAATCTATTTTATCAAAAAATGTTTTTGGATCAAAAGAGGGAACTGCTTGAAATATATATAAAAATTTCGGTAGAATACCCATTTTTATAGCATCTATTCAACCTATCAATGACATCAACATAGGTGACCATTTAGAAAGCGCCTGTTGAGTATATTCAACTAAAGGGAAGAAATTATACCTATATAGGTCTTTAAAATGTTTTGTAATTTTGATACCAAGGTAAGTAAAATGGTTTTTGGCAATATTAAAAGGTATTTGATCATAATAATCAGAATAATTATTAATAGGAAATAATTCACTTTTATGTAAATTAAGTTTATATCCAGAAAAAGTATCAAATTCCATAAATATAGATAACATAGAAGGAATAGATTTCTTAGGATTTGAAATGTAAACTAATAAATCATCCACGTATAACAAAACTTTATGTAATTTATCCCCTCTCCTAATACCCCGCACAGAATTAGAATCCCTAAGAGCAATAGCAAGTGGTTCTAAAGCCAAATTAATTAATAAAGGACTAAGGGGACAACCCTGACGGGTACCTCTATATAATCTAAAGTATAGATTACTATGAATAGATTCTTTGCAAAGGTTAAACATACCCCAAATTTCGATTCAAGATGCCGATATCAAGATGCACCTATTAAACAAGAGGAGATAGCCAAGGCTATATCCTCTCTGCAATTAGGTAAAGCTCCGGGACCTGATGGTTATGCAGTAGAATTTTAAAAGACCTTTCATGAAATGCTTATACCACATCTTCATCAACCGTTTACCGACTCTACATCCTCTGGGAACCTTCCTAAAACTTTTTATGAAGCACTAATTTCATTGATTCCAAAAAAAGGAAAAGACCCACTGAAATGTGTATCCTATAGACCTACTTCTTTACTGAATGTAGATTTTAAAATCCTCTCTAAGATTCTAGTAAATAGGCTTGAGACTATCTTGCCTAACGTGATCTCAAATGATCAAACAGGATTTGTTAAAAATAGGTACTCACATTTTAGTATTCGAAGATTATTAAATATCATTTATTCCCCCTCAGCCAAAGAATCTGAATGTATTGTATCTCTGGATGCAGAGAAAGCCTTTGATAGGGTGAAGTGGCTTTATCTATTCCAGGTTTTGAAGAGGTTCAATTTTGGTCCAGGATTTATTTCCTGGATTAAATTGATTTATCATGCCCCGGTAGCTGCAGTTCTAACTAATAATCAAAAGTCTCCTTACTTTGGATGGAGCTGTCTACATCCCTTCAACTCCAGAGGGGCAAGTCCCCTGGCCTAGATAGCCTGAGCATGGAATTGTTTCAAGCTTTCTGGGATGCCTTGATGGAGAGCAGAGCCACTAGGGAAATGCCCCTCTCATGGCGGAGAACTGTCGTGGTCCTACTGCCCAAGAAGGGAGACCTCTGCCTGCTAAAGAACTGGCGTCCAATTTCTTTCTTGTGTGTGGAATACAAGATCCTCACCCAGGCAATGGCCAACCATCTTGGCTCGGTGTTGAGACAGGTGATCCACCCTGACCAATCTAACACAGTCCCAGGCCGGTCCATTCAGGACAATGTCCGTCTGGTCCAGGCCCTGATCCACCTGCTCTAGGAAACTGGGTCAGACCTTCTCAGGGTGCTTTCCTATTGAGGCAGGGTGGTGGTCATAAACCAGCTGGTGGTCTCCATGTTGTGGTACCGGATGGTCACTTTACCCTGACCTTGCCCTTTGTCACAAGGATGCAGAGGAAGTTAGTGGACTTCTTCTAGGGCAAGAGGAGACACTGGGTCTCTGCAGTGATCCTGAGTCTCCCAATGGGAGAGGGCAGACAGTCCATACAGGGCTGGCGGCTCTCCGCCTCAGAACCCTGCAGAAGTTCCTGTATGCCGAGCACCCTCCAGCTGGCATGTGTTCTCTAGGGGGGCTGCTGTCCTCACGAAGGGATGCGGCTGCCACCGGCAGACATCAGCCGTGCTGCTTTGCGGAGTCTGCCCGGCTTCTATCAGGACCTACTGAGAGTCTGGAATATTGTGGCCATTCCCCTCAAAAACAAGTATACCGTTTTGGATACTTTTGTGAGGATGACCTCCCGGGAGAATGCCACAGCGACCAGGTTACAGGCATTGAGCCTGGGTCCATGGTGCAGAAGGGAAAGTAAGAGAAGAAGGGAGTGGTAGTGATAGGGGACTCGATAGTGAGGGAAACAGACAGGAGAGTCTGTGGATGTGAACGGGTCCAGGGTACCAGGGTCAGGGATGTCTCAGATCACGTCCACACATTTTGGAGAGGGAGGGGAACAGCCAGAAGTTTTGGTACACATTGGTGCCAATGACATAGGAAGGAAAAGCAAAGATGTCCTGAAAAGAGAATTTAGAGAGCTAGGTAGAAAGCTGAGAAGCAGGACCTCCCAGGTAGTAATTTCTGGATTGTTGACGATGCCATGCACCAGTGAGGGTAGAAACAGGATGATTTGGCAGACTAATGCCTGGCTGAGAAGCTGGTGCAGGGGACAGGACTTCAGGTTCCTGGATAACTGGGATCTCTTCTGGGGGAGGAATGACTTGTTCAAAAGTGACAGGTTGTACCTGAACCGAGGGGAACCAATATTCTCGCTGACAGGTTTGTTAGAGCTGTTGGGGAGGGTTTAAGCTATCTTGACAAGAGGGATAGGAACCGGAGTGAAGGGACTCAGGAAAGGACAGATAGTAAAAAAGTAAAAATAGCGTGCTGTAAGATTGTCAGGAAGGGCAGGCAGGTGATGGGACAGTTGTAGCTAACAGAGGTTAGGGATCATTAGGGATGCAGAATCAGAAAGGATAGCAAATTTGGTACTCAAGGCGTTGTATCTAAACGTGCGTGGTGTAAGAAATAAAGTGGATGATCTTGTTGCAACATTACAGATTGCCAGGTGTGATGTTGTGGCCATCACAGAATCGTGGCTGAAGGAATGTTGTAGTTGGGAGCTGAATGTCCAAGGTTACACGTTACATCGGAAGGATAGGAAGGTAGACAGAGGGGTGCTGTGGCTCTGTTGGTAAAGAATGGCATCAAGTCAGTAGAAAGATGTGACATAGGATCGGAAGATGTTGAATGAAACTGCAAGGGTAAAAGGATGTTGATGGCAGTTATATACAGGCCTCCCAGTGGCTGGGAGGTGGACCACAGGTTACAACAGGAAATAAAAAAGGCGAGTCAAAAGGGCAATGTTATGGTAGTCATGGGAGACTTCAACATGCAGGACGATTGGGAAAAATTGGTAATAGATCTCAAGAGGGAGAGTTTGTTGAATGCCTACGAGATAGCTTTTTAGAGCAGTTTGTAGCTGAGCCCACGAGGGGATCAGCTACACTGGATTGGGTGTTATGTAATGAACCAGAGGCGATTAGGGAGCTTAAGGTAAAATAACCCTTAGGAACCAGTGATCACAATATGATTTTGTTTAATTTGAAATTTGATAGGGAGAAAGTAAAGACTGATGTAAAGACTGATTTCAGTGGAGTAAGGGAAATTACAGAGGTGTGAGAGAGGAATTAGCCAAAGTAAATTGGAAGGAGCTGCTGCCACGGGTATCAGCAAGGCAGCAAAGGCATGCATTTCTGGGAAAAATGAGGAAGGTGAAGGACATGTGTATTCCAAAAATGAAGAAATACTCAATTGGTAAAATAGTACAACTGTGGCTGACAAGGAAAGTCAAGGCTATTGTAAAAGAAAGGACATACAACAAAGCAAAAATTAGTGGGAAAGTAGAGGACTGGGAAGCTTTTAAAAACCTACAGAGTACAGAGTAACTAGAGAAATCATTAGAATGGAAAAGATGAAATACGAAAGCAAGCTAGCAAATAATATCAAAGTGGACAGTAAAGGTTTTTTTCAAGTCTGTTAAAAATAAAAGAGAAATGAGAGTGGATACAGGACCGCTAGAAAATGAGGCCGGAGAAATAACGGGGGACAAGGAGATGCTGATGAACTAAATGAGTATTTTGCATCGATCTTCACCGTGGAAGACACTAGCAGTGTGCTTGCTGTTGTAGTGTGTGAAGGAAGAGAAGTGGGTGCTGTTACTGTTACTAGAGAGAAGGTGCTCAAAAAGCTAAAGGAACTTAAGTCTCTCAGACCAGATGAGCTGCACCCTAAGGTACTGAAAGAGGTAGCATTAGAGATTGTGGTGGCATTAGAAATTATCTTTCAAAAATCACTGGACTTTGGCATGGTGCCAGAGGACTGGAAAATCACAAATGTCACTCCACTCTTTAAGAAAGAAGGAAGGCAGCAGAAAAGAAATTACAGACCAATTAGCCTGACCTCAGTGGTTGGGAAGATGTTGGAGTCAATTGTTAAGAACAAGGTGAAGGATTACTTGGTGACACAGGACAAAATAGGACAAAGTCAGCGTAGTTTCCTTAAGGGAAAATCCTGCCAGACAAACCCGTTGTAATTCTTTGAGGAGATTACAAGAAAGATAGATAAAGGGGATGCAGTGGATGTTGTATATTTGGACTTTCAGAAGGCCTTTGACAAGGTACCAAGTTGAGAGCCCATAGTATTACCGGAAAGTTACTAACATGGTTAGCGTATTGGCTGATTTGTAGGAGGCAGTGACTGGGAATAAAAGGATCCTTTTCTGGTTGGCTGCCAGTGACTAGTGGTGTTCTGCAGGGGTTGGTGTTGGGACCACCTCTTTTTACGCTGTATATAAATGATTTAGATAATGGAATAGTTAGCTTTGCTGGCAAGTTTGCAGTTGATATGAAGATTGGTGGAAGGGCAGGTAGCATTGAGGATACAGGTAGGATGCAGAAGGACTTAGACAGATTAGAAGAATGGTCAAGAAAGTGGAAAATGAAACACAATGTTGGAAAATACATGGTCATGCACTTTGGTAGTAGGAATAAATGTGCTGACTATTTTCTAAACAGGGAAAATGCCCAGGAATCTGAAACGCAAAGGAACTTGGGGGTCCTTGTGTAGAACACCCTAAAAGTTAACTTGCAGGTTGAGTCGGTGGTGAGGAAGGCAAATGTAACTTTTGCATTCATTTCAAGAGGTCTTGAATACAAGAGCAGGGATGTGATGCTGAGGCTTTATAAGGCACTGGTGTGGGCTCACCTTGAGTATTGTGAACAGTTTTGGGCCCCTCATCTTAGAAAAGGTGTGCTGGCATTGGAGAGGGTCCAGAGGAGGTTCAGAAGGATGATTCCAAGAATGAAAGCATTATCATACGAGGAACGTTTGATGGCTCTGGGTCTGTACTCTCTGGAATTCAGAAGAATGAGGAGGGATCTAATTGAGACCTTTCGATTGTTGAAAGGCCTAGACAGAGTAGATGCGGAAAGGATGTGGGAGAGTCTAGGACAAGAGGGCACAGCCTCAGGATAGAGTGGCGCCCTTTCAAAACAGTGATGCAGAGAAATTTCTTTAGCCAGAAGAGGGTGGTGAATTTGTGGAATTCATTGCCACATGCAACTGTGGAGGCCAGGTTGTTTTGTGTATTTAAGGCAGAGATTGATAGGTTCCTGATTGGACATGGCATCAAAGGTTACAGGGAGAAGGCCGGGAACTGGTGTTCAGGAGGAGAAAGCAGAAAAAGATCAGCCAGATTCGATGGGCCAGATTGCCTAATTCTGCTCCTGTGTCTTACAGTCTTGTAGGCTCCAGCTGGGCTCTCCTCTGCACCACTGGGCCTTTACGAGGGAGTTCTTCCCATGCGCCTTGAAGATCTGAGGTGGAGGCTGCTACACAGAGCAGTGCCCGGTCACAAGTTCCTTGGTTTGTACACGAATCTCCCAGCCCATGTCACCTCTGCGGGCTGGAGGAGACCGTGTACCACACATACTGCATAACTGTGAAGGATACTCCTCTCTTTCTGGTTACATTTCACTCCCCCCACCCCCCCCCATTTTTATGTGGTCATCCAGTAAGGGGGAGAGGTGGGCGGCAAGGGTGGATGAGGATGTCCTTGTCAACTCGCTCCTGGGCTGACTCAAACACAATCCGTGGGTCCTGGAAACGGGTGACAGAGGGGTCTGCCCGGGCAGACTGTCTGGCAATGTTTAGGGGGTATGTCCGTGCCTGGGTAATCATGGCGACCATAAAGGCGTCCCGGGACCGTTGGGCTCCGCGGGGAGGGGGGCAATAAGCATCCTCATTGATAGAAATGGAAACATCTATGTCATTTGTCTAGTAATAATGTTAGCCACTGGCTTGGAAATATTTGTAGTGCTGAATTTATAATAAAGATATCTTGAAAAAAAACATAAGGCCAGACACAGAGTGAATCTCCCTCCACACCATCCCATCACACACTCCCAGGGTCAGACACTAGGTGGCGCTCCCTCCACACCGTCCCATCATACACTCCCGGGGTCAGACACAGAGTGAAACTCCCTCCACACCATCCCATCACACACTCCCGGGGTCAGACACAGAGTGAAACTCCCTCCACACCGTCCCATCACACACTCCCGGGGTCAGACACAGAGTGAAGCTCCCTCCACACCATCCCATCACATATTGCAGGAGAGAACAGATGGGATCTTGCTGTGTGTGGTGAACTACATATACCTGTCTGGACACGCTCCCCCCCACCCCGCTGACTGCTCCTGTGGCTCCTCCCACAGACCCTGTATAAAGGCGATTGGAGGCACTGCTCCTTCCTCAGTCTCCAGGATGTTGTGTGGTGGGCTCTTGCTGCTGACGGTGCTTTCTTCCAGCCAATAAAAGCCTACCTTGACTCACGTCTCAGAGTTATTGATGGTGCATCACTGTGTTTTTCAGTCGGCTGGGGCTCCTGGTATGACTTCAACCTAGACTGGTGGGAGGCCAGAAAGAAACATCGGATTCTCTTCCTCTTCTATGAGGACATAAAGGAGGTGAGGAGAGGAGATGGGCAGAGGGAGAGGGGAGAGGGAGGGGCAGTAAGAGTTGGAAGGGAAAGAAATGGAGAGGGAGGAAGAGGGGGAAATGGATGGGGAGGAGGACAGTAGAGAGATGGGGAGGGGAGGGGTGGATGGAATTGGAGCTAGCGGGGGAGATGGAAGGGATAGGAGAAGGAAGGAGAGAGAGGGGATGAAGGGAGATGAATGTAGGGGAGATGGAGTGGGAGGGGGATGGGGAGATGGATTTTGGGAGATATGGAAGGGGAAGGCAGAGAGAGGAGATGGAAGGGAGAGGGGAAGATGAAGGGAGAGAGAGAGGGTGATGGACGGGGAGGGAGATGGGGAGATGGTTGAGAGGCGATGATGTGAGGAAAGGGGAAATGGAGATGGAGAGATAGGAGAGGGTGGAGGGGGCGATTGAAAGGGAGGGACAGGGAGTTGGAGGGAAGGGGGTAGATATAAGGGAGGGAGAAATTGAAGCTGTGGGGGGGGGAGACGGAGGGGAGGGGAATGGGGAGATGGAGGGGAAGATGGAAAGGAATGGAGTTTGATGGGGAGGGAAGGGCGAGGAGGAGGGAGAATATGTGCAGAGCTGTAGACATGTGAATTCCTCCCTCCTCCTCCTCCATGACACTTTCCTCTCCATAGCTCGCTGACCCTGACTCTCCTCTCTCCCAGAACCCACGGCAAGAGATCCTGAAGGTGGCTGACTTCCTGGGTAAGGCCCTAGATGAGAAGGCTTTGCAGTCGGTGGTCCATAACTCCCTGTTCAATGTGATGAAGGAGAATCCAATGGCCAACTACACCACCCTCCCTTCCACTGTCTTCAACCAAGACATCTCCAAGTTCATGAGGAAAGGTAGGTTTATCAATAGGATCAGGGTCTATGTATTTGTTCACAGAAAACCACACTTCTAGCAATTATTTTTTACGCCATGTCTTTGCTTGTGCCATCATTTTCACTGATGCCCAGATGAATTTGAGCTCCTCTCAATCTTCATGGCTAGAGACTAGTGAGAGTTGGTCAGTCCTGTTGAAGTTCATGAATCCTTGTGGAGCTACGAACTTCAACTGGCCAACATAATATTTGCTGCAGTCCCTGCATTGGATTTTTGTAGACCATATTGGTCTTGTCAAATAGCTTGGTCCCTTGTTTTGGTCTGCAAAGTTCTCTCCTCAATTCTCATGCTTCACTGAAATTCTGTTTTGGAAGCAGTTGGGCTGTCATTTCTGATCCTATTTAAGAGTTCATGTGGGCAACATTCCTGACCACAACACACGAAGTTCACCACTCAGCCAATCAGCAATGTGATTTCCTCCCTACATCACAATTGAGTTTCCAAAATGGCATCCAATCAATTGTTGAAAGGTATATAACGGCCGAGCATTCAGAAGACTCACCACAATGTGAAGTGGCGCAGGACCTCCCTGGAGAATGGATATCCATTTCCTGTTAAGTAGGGATCCGTGCACAATCCTGATTTGATGGAGGCAGACGCGAGAGCGCGGAGGAACATCTGGAGAAACTTCTGAAATGCCCGCTTCACTGCCGCTGCTACTGTGCGGTCCGGAATCTCCGGAGGAGAAGGCCTCCGAGACCTCGGCTTTGCTCATTTCGGCGGCCGGGACGAGGTCGAAGGCATTCGGGAGGCTGTATCGGAGGGGCTGGTTGGAGGCTCGAAGTTTTTGGACAGACTCAGAGTCTGCTGTCGTCTGGTGCTTCCGAGGCATTGTTAGTGCTGGGAAGTTAATGGCAGGGAGAGTTCCCCCGTTTGCTGCCTGACATCGGGACGATTGGAATCGATCGGGACTTGAGACTTTTAAACCGTCTCCATGGTCTGCGTTTATCGAATTACAGTATTGTTTTGCACTGCCGTAATTATATGCTATAAATGTGTGGTTTTGTCAGTGTGGGTCTTGGTTTGTCCTTTTTTTCTATTTGTGATATCACTCGAGAGGAACAAATGTATCATTTCTTAATGCATGCATGCAATGCACTTCTAAATGACAATAAATGAGGACTGAGTGTCCTCATAATCTAAATGTTTGCAAGTTAATTGCCAAGATTGGAGAAGAACTCAACACAACTATCAGCCACATAAGCTACACATCTTCTGAATTATTTCCAACCTCTGTTCTCCTCCCTCAGGTGAAGTTGGGGACTGGAAGAATCATTTCACTGTGGCACAGAATGAACATTTCGATAAAGACTATGCAGAGAAGATGGGGAAGAGTGACATTCTGTTTCGGGAGGTGCTGTGACCATTTTCTCCCTCACCAAGCAAAGAAAACCAGAAACAAAAATTGTTAAGTAAACGGTCAGGAAAGAATATTTAATGAGAGCATGGTGTGTCTGTCCTGTGTATCTGGAGAAAATAGAGGGACTGAGAGACCTTAGGACATAGGAGCAGAATTAAACCATTCATCAAACTTGCTCCACCATTCCATCATGGCTGATTTATTATCCCTCTCAACCCCATTCTCCTGTCTTCTTCTCGTAACCTTTAATGCCCTGGCTAATCAAGAACCTATCAACCTCTGCTGTAAATATACTTGATGATTTGCCTTCCACAGCCATTTGTGGCAATGAATTCTGAAGATTCAATACCCTCTGGCTAAAGAAATTACTCCTCATCTCTGTTCTAGATGATGCCCCTCATCTGAGGATTTGCCCTCTAGTCCTAGGCTCACCCATTATAGGAAATATCCTCCCCACACCCATTCAATCCACACCTTTCAATATTCGATAGGTTTCAGTGGGATTTCCCCTTATTCTTTTAAACTCCAATGAGTAGAGACCAAGAGCTATTAAACACTCCTCAAATGTTAACCCTTTTATTCCTGAATTAATTCTTGTGAATCTTCTTTGGACTCTCTAATGTCAGCACATCTTTTCTGAGATAAGGGGTGAAAAACTGCTAACAGTAGTCCATGCTTTACAAAGCTCAGTGTTACACCCTTGGTCTTAAATTTTAGTCCTCTCGAAATGAATGCTAACATTGCATTTGCCTTCCTTACTACTGACCCAATCTGCAAATTAACTTTCAGAGAATCTTGCAGGAGACTGCTTAAGACCCTTTGCACCTCTGATTTTTGAATTTTGTCCCCATTTAGAAAATTGTCTATGCCTTTATTCCTTCCATCAAAATGCGTGACCATACACTTCCCTACACTATATTCTGTCTGCCACCTCTATGCCCATTCTCTCAATGTCTAAGTCCCTCTGCAGACTTCCTGCTTCCTCAACACGACTTGTCCTTCCACCTATCTCAATATCGTTCGCAAACTTGGCCATAAAGCCATCAATTCCATCATCCAATCGTTCACATATAACATGAAAAGAAGTGGTGCCAACAATGACCCCTGCAGAACAACAAAGAGTCACTGGTCCATGAATGGAACTCCCCCTAAGATAGAGGGACTGAGAGACACCGGTCAGAGTGCAGATCTCCCTCTGAGAGAGAGGGACTGAGAGACACCAGTCAGTGTACAGATCTCCCTCTGAGAGAGAGGGACTGAGAGACACCGGTCAGTGTACAGATCTCCCCCTAAGATAGAGGGACTGAGACACCGGTCAGTGTACAGATCTCCCCTGAGAGAGAGGGACTGAGACACCGGTCAGTGTACAGATCTCCCCTGAGAGAGAGGGACTGAGACACCAGTCAGTGTACAGATCTCCCCTGAGAGAGAGGGACTGAGACACCGGTTAGTGTACAGATCTCCCCCTGAGAGAGAGGGACTGAGACACCGGTCAGTGTACAGATCTCCCCCTAAGATAGAGGGACTGAGAGACACCGGTCAGTGTACAGATCTCCCCTGAGAGAGAGGGACTGAGAGACACCGGTCAGTGTACAGATCTCCCCTGAGAGAGAGGGACTGAGAGACACCGGTCAGTGTACAGATCTCACCTTGAGAGAGAGGGACTGAGAGACACCGGTCAGTGTACAGATCTCCCTCTGAGAGAGAGGGAGTGAGAGTCACCGGTCAGTGTACAGATCTCCCCTGAGAGAGAGGGACTGAGAGACACCGGTTAGTGTACAGATCTCCCCCTGAGAGAGAGGGACTGAGACACCGGTCAGTGTACAGATCTCCCCCTAAGATAGAGGGACTGAGAGACACCGGTCAGTGTACAGATCTCCCCTGAGAGAGAGGGACTGAGAGACACCGGTCAGTGTACAGATCTCCCCTGAGAGAGAGGGACTGAGAGACACCGGTCAGTGTACAGATCTCCCCTGAGAGAGAGGGACTGAGAGACACCGGTCAGTGTACAGATCTCCCACTGAGAGAGGGACTGAGACACCGGTCAGTGTACAGATCTCCCTCTGAGAGAGAGGGACTGAGACACCGGTCAGTAAACAGATCTCCCCCTGAGAGAGAGGGACTGAGAGACACCGGTCAGTGTACAAATCTCCCCCTGAGAGAGAGGGACTGAGACACCGGTCAGTGTACAGATCTCCCTCTGAGAGAGAGGGACTGAGAGACACCGGTCAGTGTACAGATCTCCCCTGAGAGAGAGAGACTGAGAGACACCGGTCAGTGTATAGATCTGTCCCTGAGAGAGAGGACTGAGACACCGGTCAGTGTACAGATCTCCCTCTGAGAGAGAGGGAGTGAGAGACACCGGTCAGTGTACAGATCTCCCCTGAGAGAGAGGGACTGAGAGACACCGGTCAGTGTACAGATCTCCCCTGAGAGAGAGGGACTGAGAGACACCGGTCAGTGTACAGATCTCCCCTGAGAGAGAGGGACTGAGAGACACTGGTCAGTGTACAGATCTGTCCCTGAGAGAGAGGGACTGAGAGACACCGGTCAGTGTACAGATCTCCCCTGAGAGAGAGGGACTGAGACACCGGTCAGTGTACAGATCTCCCTCTGAGAGAGAGGGACTGAGACACCGGTCAGTAAACAGATCTCCCCCTGAGAGAGAGGGACTGAGAGACACCGGTCAGTGTACAAATCTCCCCCTGAGAGAAAGGGACTGAGACACCGGTCAGTGTACAGATCTCCCTCTGAGAGAGAGGGACTGAGACACCGGTCAGTATACAGATCTCCCCTGAGAGAGAGGGACTGAGACACCAGTCAGTGTATAGATCTGTCCCTGAGAGAGAGGACTGAGACACCGGTCAGTGTACAGATCTCCCTCTGAGAGAGAGGGACTGAGAGACACCGGTCAGTGTACAGATCTCCCCTGAGAGAGAGGGACTGAGAGACACCGGTCAGTGTATAGATCTGTCCCTGAGAGAGAGGACTGAGACACCGGTCAGTGTACAGATCTCCCTCTGAGAGAGAGGGAGTGAGAGACACCGGTCAGTGTACAGATCTCCCCTGAGAGAGAGGGACTGAGAGACACCGGTCAGTGTACAGATCTGTCCCTGAGAGAGAGGGACTGAGAGACACCGGTCAGTGTACAGATCTCCCCTGAGAGAGAGGGACTGAGACACCAGGCAGTGTACAGATCTCCCCTGAGAGAGAGGGACTGAGACACCAGTCAGTGTACAGATCTCCCCTGAGAGAGAGGGACTGAGACACCAGGCAGTGTACAGATCTCCCTGAGAGAGAGGGACTGAGAGACACCGGTCAGTGTACAGATCTCCCTCTGAGAGAGAGGGACTGAGACACCAGGCAGTGTACAGATCTCCCCTGAGAGAGAGGGACAGAGAGACACCGGTCAGTGTACAGATCTCCCCTGAGAGAGAGGGACTGAGACACCGGTCAGTGTACAGATCTGCCCTGAGAGAGAGGGACTGAGACACCAGGCAGTGTACAGATCTCCCCTGAGAGAGAGGGACTGAGAGACACCGGTCAGTGTACAGATCTCCCTGAGAGAGAGGGACTGAGAGACACCGGTCAGTGTACAGATCTCCCTCTGAGAGAGAGGGACTGAGAGACACCGGTCAGTGTACAGATCTCCCCCTAAGATAGAGGGACTGAGACACCGGTCAGTGTACAGATCTCCCCTGAGAGAGAGGGACTGAGACACCGGTTAGTGTACAGATCTCCCCCTGAGAGAGAGGGACTGAGACACCGGTCAGTGTACAGATCTCCCCCTGAGAGAGGGACTGAGACACCGGTCAGTGTACAGATCTCCCCCTAAGATAGAGGGACTGAGAGACACAGGTCAGTGTACAGATCTCCCCTGAGAGAGAGGGACTGAGAGACACCGGTCAGTGTACAGATCTCCCTGAGAGAGAGGGACTGAGAGACACCGGTCAGTGTACAGATCTCCCCTGAGAGAGAGGGACTGAGAGACACCGCTCAGTGTACAGATCTCCCCTGAGAGAGAGGGACTGAGAGACACCAGTCAGTGTACAGATCTCCCCTGAGAGAGAGGGACTGAGACACCAGGCAGTGTACAGATCTCCCCTGAGAGAGAGGGACTGAGACACCAGTCAGTGTACAGATCTCCCCTGAGAGAGAGGGACTGAGACACCAGGCAGTGTACAGATCTCCCCTGAGAGAGAGGGACTGAGACACCAGTCAGTGTACAGATCTCCCCTGAGAGAGAGGGACTGAGAGACACCGGTCAGTGTACAGATCTCCCTGAGAGAGAGGGACTGAGAGACACCGGTCAGTGTACAGATCTCCCTCTGAGAGAGAGGGACTGAGAGACACCGGTCAGTGTACAGATCTCCCCCTAAGATAGAGGGACTGAGACACCGGTCAGTGTACAGATCTCCCCTGAGAGAGAGGGACTGAGAGACACCGGTCAGTGTACAGATCTCCCTGAGAGAGAGGGACTGAGAGACACCGGTCAGTGTACAGATCTCCCTCTGAGAGAGAGGGACTGAGACACCAGGCAGTGTACAGATCTCCCCCTAAGATAGAGGGACTGAGAGACACAGGTCAGTGTACAGATCTCCCCTGAGAGAGAGGGACTGAGAGACACCGGTCAGTGTACAGATCTCCCTGAGAGAGAGGGACTGAGAGACACCGGTCAGTGTACAGATCTCCCCTGAGAGAGAGGGACTGAGACACCAGTCAGTGTACAGATCTCCCCTGAGAGAGAGGGACTGAGAGACACCGGTCAGTGTACAGATCTCCCTGAGAGAGAGGGACTGAGACACCAGTCAGTGTACAGATCTCCCCTGAGAGAGAGGGACTGAGAGACACCGGTCAGTGTACAGATCTCCCTGAGAGAGAGGGACTGAGAGACACCGGTCAGTGTACAGATCTCCCTCTGAGAGAGAGGGACTGAGACACCAGGCAGTGTACAGATCTCCCCTGAGAGAGAGGGACTGAGACACCGGTTAGTGTACAGATCTCCCCCTGAGAGAGAGGGACTGAGACACCGGTCAGTGTACAGATCTCCCCCTGAGAGAGGGACTGAGAGACACCGGTCAGTGTACAGATCTCCCTCTGAGAGAGAGGGACTGAGAGACACCGGTCAGTGTACAGATCTCCCCCTAAGATAGAGGGACTGAGACACCGGTCAGTGTACAGATCTCCCCTGAGAGAGAGGGACTGAGACACCGGTTAGTGTACAGATCTCCCCCTGAGAGAGCGGGACTGAGACACCGGTCAGTGTACAGATCTCCCCCTGAGAGAGGGACTGAGACACCGGTCAGTGTACAGATCTCCCCCTAAGATAGAGGGACTGAGAGACACAGGTCAGTGTATAGATCTCCCCTGAGAGAGAGGGACTGAGAGACACCGGTCAGTGTACAGATCTCCCTGAGAGAGAGGGACTGAGAGACACCGGTCAGTGTACAGATCTCCCCTGAGAGAGAGGGACTGAGAGACACCGCTCAGTGTACAGATCTCCCCTGAGAGAGAGGGACTGAGAGACACCGCTCAGTGTACAGATCTCCCCTGAGAGAGAGGGACTGAGACACCGGTCAGTGTACAGATCTCCCCTGAGAGAGAGGGACTGAGACACCAGTCAGTGTACAGATCTCCCCTGAGAGAGAGGGACTGAGACACCAGGCAGTGTACAGATCTCCCCTGAGAGAGAGGGACTGAGACACCAGTCAGTGTACAGATCTCCCCTGAGAGAGAGGGACTGAGAGACACCGGTCAGTGTACAGATCTCCCTGAGAGAGAGGGACTGAGAGACACCGGTCAGTGTACAGATCTCCCTCTGAGAGAGAGGGACTGAGACACCAGGCAGTGTACAGATCTCCCCTGAGAGAGAGGGACAGAGAGACACCGGTCAGTGTACAGATCTCCCCTGAGAGAGAGGGACTGAGACATCGGTCAGTGTACAGATCTCCCCTGAGAGAGAGGGACTGAGACACCAGGCAGTGTACAGATCTCCCCTGAGAGAGAGGGACTGAGACACCAGTCAGTGTACAGATCTCCCCTGAGAGAGAGGGACTGAGAGACACCGGTCAGTGTACAGATCTCCCCTGAGAGAGAGGGACTGAGAGACACCGGTCAGTGTATAGATCTCCCCTGAGAGAGAAGGACTGAGAGACACCGGTCAGTGTACAGATCTCCCCCTGAGAGAGAGGGACTGAGAGACACCGGTCAGTGTACAGATCTCCCCTGAGAGAGAGGGACTGAGACACCGGTCAGTGAATAGATCTCCCCTGAGAGAGAGGGACTGAGAGACACCGGTCAGTGTACAGATCTCCCTGAGAGAGAGGGACTGAGAGACACTGGTCAGTGAATAGATCTACCGCTGAGAGAGAGGGTCTGAGAGACACTGGTCAGTGTACAGATCTCCCCCTGAGAGACACCGGTCAGTGTACAGATCTCCCCTGAGAGTCACAGTCAGTATACAGATCTCCTGCTACTTCCCGAAAGAGAGGGACTGAGAGACATCGGTCAGTATACAGATCTCCTCCTGAGAGAGAGGGACTGAGAGATACCGGTCAGTATACAGATCTCCCCCTGAGAGAGAGGGATGAGAGACATCGGTCAGTATACAGATCTCCCCTGAGAGAGAGGGACTGAGAGACATCGGTCAGTGTACAGATCTCCCCCTGAGAGAGAGGGACTGAGACACCGGTCAGTGAATAGATCTCCCCCTGAGAGAGAGGGATGAGAGACACCGGTCAGTGTACAGATCTCCCCTGAGAGAGAGGGACTGAGACACCGGTCAGTGTACAGATCCCTCCCCTCCCCCCATGAGAGATTTAGTGTGTGTGTGTGTTCAAATCCTGCATATAGAAAGTGATTTCTCTGGGCAGTGCCTGAGAAATGTCATTGTACCATGTCTGAAACTTAGCTGAGGTTTTGGGGGAGTGGTTCTATGCTGCCAAATTGGAAAAGAGACCTCAAAGGAGGCAGTCTCCCTCACAGACACAGACATTCTAGAGATGATGTTTTCAGTTGAGTATAAGACCCTATTGCACAGGATCATATGCTCACATGGAATGCGACCGTGCGGGCTCATACACCCACAAAGAATGCAACTGCACTACAATAAATAATGTGCATAAAATAATAAGATAAAAAGAGTCCTTAAATGAGTGTAGTTATCCCCTTTTATCAAGAGCCTGGTGGTTGAGGGGTAGTGTTCATAAATTACTCCTCTGTAAGCCTAACTCTTCCCTCCCGTATATCCCTCCATTTATCTATCATCCACGTGCAGATCTAAGAGTCTCTTAACTGACCCTAATGTATGTCCCTCTACGGTCCCTGATGTGCATTCCACACACCCACCACTCTGTGTAAGAAACCTCTGACGTCCCTCCAGGCAGCTTAAATGGATGCCCTCCAATGCTGGCCATTGCCACCTGGGGAAAAATCTCTAGCTTTCCACTCTACCCATGCCTCTTATCATTTCTCACACTTGATAGTGGCCTCTCCTCCTCCATCGCTCCAGAGAGAAAAGTTTTAGCCTGCTCAACAATTCCTTATGACACTCTCTCTATTTGAGGCAGCATCCTGATTAATCTCCTCTGCACTCTCACTAAAATTTCCACATCCTTCCTATAATGAAGAGACCAGAACTGAACACAATATTCCAAGTACGGCTTTCTCAGGATTTTATAGAGCTGCTCTTGAACTCAATCCCCTGACTAATGAAGACCAACACACATACACCTTCTTAACAATCCAATCACCTTGCACATTGAAAGTTCATGGAGACAGACCCCCAAGAGCCACACTGCTAAGAATCCTGCCGTTAACTTTGAACTGGGCATTCAAGTTTGACCCTCCAAAGTAATTGAAAGTCCAGAATATGAGAGTACAGCCTCAGGAATTTCTTCAGTCAGTGGGTGGGATTCATTGCCATAGTTAAATGTAGAGTCAAGTTACTGGGTGTGTTTAAAGGAGAGATTGATGAGTTCTTGATTAGTGAGGATGTCAGAGGTTCCAGGGAGAAGGCAGGAGTGGGGTAGAGAGAAATAAATCAGCCTTGATCGAACGGCAGAGAGGACTCAATGTGCCCTTTGTCTGACGCTGGAGGAACTCAACAAGTTAGGCGGCATCCATAGAAGGGAATCAACAGTCGACGTGTCAGACTGAGACCCCTCTCATCTGTACTGCACCAGGATGGAAAGATCAGAACCCTTTATTCTGGCCCAAATTAGAAACAGGTTTATTATCAATGTGGCATGATGTCATGAAATTTGTTGCTTGTATCAGCAGTACATTGCAATACATAAAAAACTATAAATTACAGTAAGAAATTTTATTAGGTGCACCTGCTCATTAATGCAAATATCTAATCAGCCAAACATGTGACAGCAACTCAAAGCATAAAAGCATGCACACATCAGAAAGGGGAAGTAATGTGATCTAAGATCTCAGTCACTCTCCCTCTCTCTCAGGGGGAGATCTGTACACTGACTGGTGTCTCTCAGACCCTCTCTCTCAGGGGGAGATTTGTACACTGACTGTTGTCTCTCAGACCCTCTCTCTCAGGGGGAGATTTGTACACTGACCGGTGTCTCTCAGTCCGTCTCTCTGAGGGGGAGATCTGTACACTGACCGGTGTCTCAGTCCCTCTCTCTCAGGGGGAGATCTGTACACCGACCAATTCCTCTCTTTCAGGGGCAGTGACCAGTGTCTCTCATCCTTCTTTCAGGGGATGAGAAATCTTGGAACTGCCAAAGTGTCCAGTCTCTGTGTCTGTTGTAGGACAAGGGGCAAGGGAGCACCACCCACCCCATCGAGAGTGACAGAATCTCCCAGTGGAGTCTGAGGGATTCTCTGTCCTTTGGGCATGAGAGTGTTTCCTACAGGGAGCATCTCCTGTGCAGTGAGGGATCTACCCCAGATCCTTGTGATGCTGGGAGTAAAGAATTGGAATTGCAATTGGTTTATCATTGTCACACGTATGGATACTTGTCTTGCATACTGTTTATACAGATCAGATTGTTGCACATTGCATTGAGGTAGAATAAGGTAAAATAAGAGCAGAGAAAGTACAGTGTTGTTAAACAAAAGGGTCCAAGATCCTAACTAATTAAGGTCAAGTGATAAGATTATGAGGTTAAGAGTGGATCTTATCATACTCTGCAACAGTGGGGGGTAGAACCCACACATAGAGATACAGCGAAGAGCCTGAGCAAGAAACCCCAGAGCCAGAGAAACACCATCCCTGGGAGAAGGGTACAGCAGGAAGATGGGCTACACCTGCGGACAACTTGAAAGACTGGCCCAGGAGAGAACAGGGTCAAGATTCCATCTTATTGAACTAGGTGACCACTCAATAGTCTTAAAATAGTGGGATCGAAGCTATCCTTGAGCCTGGAAGAATGTGCTTTCAAGCTTTTGTATCTTCTGCCCAGTGGGAGAGAGAAGCGGCAAAGTCAGGGTGGGTGGGGTCTGTGTTTATCCTGGCTGCCTTTCCGAGGCATCCAGTCAAGTCAAATTTATTGTCACATGTGTACAGGGGCAATGAAAAAACCTAATCATAGCCAGCATCACTGGCACACAGAATCAGAGAAGCAGTGTTCACAAGAAATACTGTTAGGCACAGTTTGGATAAGGAAGAACACAAATAAAACAAATTCCATTTTAATGCAAAGTGATCACAGTGTTGCTGTACTGAGGCAGTGATTAGGGTCACGCCAGTTGGTTCAAGAACCGAATGGTTGAAGGGAAATAGCAGTTCCTGACCCTGGTGGTGTGGGACATCTGGCTTCTGTATTTCCTGCCTGATGGGAGCTGTAAGAAGAGGGCATGGCCCAGACGGTGGGAATCTCTGATGGGGGATGTAGAAGATGTCGGTATGGATTACTGCAGCCTGCCTGTTCAGATAGGTGTTGTGCCTCAAATTTGATTTGGACCTTGTTGCAATAGTCCAGGAACCCACAGAGAGGGGTCAGAGTGGGAGTCTGATGGTCAGTTAAAGAGACAGATTACAGGAACCACGGAGTCCATGGAAGATAGGCTGGTGAAAGTCCACAATTCTCTGCAGTTTCTTGCAATCATGTTCAGAGCAGTTGCTGTGCCAAGCTGTGATGCTTTCTATAGTGCTTCAGTAAAAACTAGTAAGGCTCAGTGTGGACATGCTAAGTTCTTAGTCTTCTGAGGAAGTAGATGCACTACTGACAGTTCTTGGCCATGGTGGTTGGACCAAGAAACGCTATTAGTTGAAAGGAGCAGTCAACGTCTCGGCCCGAAACATTGACTGCTCCTTTCAATGGATGCTGCCCGACCTGCTGAGTTCATCCAGCGTTTTCATACGTCTTGATTTGACCACAGCATCTGCAGTGTACCTTGCGAAAGCTTTTGGTGATGTTCACACCTAGCAACGTGATGCCTTCGTCATCAGCACCACTGACAATGGAGCAAGTCCACAGCCCCACCCCCAAAGTCATTTCACTCGCATTGAGGAAAAGGTTATTCTCATGACCCTCTGGCTTTCTATTTCCTTCCCAAAGGATAAGTGCAGTGGGGAGGAGGGGCTGAGGGGATAGAGAAAGGTGGAGGGAATAGCTGAGGGGTGGAAAAATGGTGAGGGAGAGGCTGAGGGGGAGAAGGGAGGTATGAAGGGCAGGAAATGGGAAGAAAGGGCAGAGGGTGGAAAGAAGGAGGTAGAGAAGGGGGAGGGATGGAGAAGGTGGAAGGGGCAAGAGGGAGAGGGTGGTGAGAAAGGGAGACACGGGAAGGGCAAGTCGGGGAAAGGAGAGGTGGGTTTAAGGGGTAGATGGGGAAAAGGGGTGTCGGGGTGAAGGGGAATTGGGGAGAAGGTGGAAGGATGGCAGGGACGGGGAAGGGGCAAAGCGGGGGGTGTTGACTCCTGAGCTGGGCCACCCTCATCAAGATGGCGGTAGCCTCACAGAGGCAACAGGATGTGGTGGTTCTTCTCTCACGGACTTTCGTTCAGCTGGGAGCTGAGGACGGTTGCCTCCCCGCTTACGGACACGGGTTCACTGAGGAAGGGGCGCGGCCGCCGCTCTGGTAGCCGACACGGAACAGGCGTGGGGCAGACGACCTGTCGGAACGAACCAACTGCGGCAAAATGGCGTTCCTGTACATTTGAACCAATCAGCGCCGACAGTGTCCAGAGACGGAAGGCAAAGACCTCACCAAGATGGCGCTGCCGCCCGACAAATAGGCCTCGCCCCTTTGGCCAAACGTGCGTCCGCTGTCATTGGCTGCCGTCCGGGTCAAAGGGGCAGTGACGAGGCCGCCATTGGTCGTCGCGACGAGGCGGGAAGTAAAATGGCGGAGGAGATGCGGGAGTTTGTGTCGGAGCTGCTGAGCGGCGGCCTGAGGTAAATCCCCGCGTTACCCACAGACAACTCGCGCAACGTGCATGCCCCTCACCCCCGGCCACTGGCAGGGAAGCCATTTCCTTACCCACTAACGACAGGTGACAGAGAACTAAATCCCTTTTGCCTGGACAATAACCATCTCCATCCCTTTCCTACACGCCCATGGGTCTGAGCCTCAGTACAGACATCTGCCGCTCTCTGTGCAGACACAAACTTCCCCCCACATCTCCTTTCAACGTAACTCCCTCGACTTAAATGCAACTCCTGTTATGAGACATTTTCTCCTGCTCGCTACTGTCTCTACTCATTATAAACCTCGATCAGATCCGTTCTATCCATCGTGACACCGATAACACCCTCACCCCGTTCTCTCTGTCTCAGTGACCTGACACCCTCCATTGAAACACCGATAACATCCTCACCCCCATTCTCTCTCTCTCAGTGACCTGACACCCTCCATTGAAACACCGATAACACCCTCACCCCCATTCTCTCTCTCTCAGTGACCTGACACCCTCCATTGAAACACCGATAACACCCTCACCCCCATTCTCTCTCTCTCAGTGACCTGACACCCTCCATTGAAACACCGATAACACCCTCACCCCGTTCTCTCTGTCTCAGTGAGACTGACACCCTCCATTGAAACACCGATATCATCCTCACCCCCGTTCTCTCTGTCTCAGTGACCTGACACCCTCCATTGAAACACCGATAACACCCCTCACCCCGTTCTCTCTGTCTCAGTGACCTGACACCCTCCATTGAAACACCGATAACACCCTCACCCCTGTTCTCTCTCTCTGTGACCTGACACCCTCCATTGAAACACCGATAACACCCCTCACCCCGTTCTCTCTGTCTCAGTGACCTGACACCCTCCATTGAAACACCGATAACACCCTCACCCCTGTTCTCTCTCTCTGTGACCTGACACCCTCCATTGAAACACCGATAACACCCTCACCCCGTTCTCTCTGTCTCAGTGAGACTGACACCCTCCATTGAAACACCGATATCATCCTCACCCCCGTTCTCTCTGTCTCAGTGACCTGACACCCTCCATTGAAACACCGATAACACCCCTCACCCCGTTCTCTCTGTCTCAGTGACCTGACACCCTCCATTGAAACACCGATAACACCCTCACCCCTGTTCTCTCTCTCTGTGACCTGACACCCTCCATTGAAACACCGATAACACCCCTCACCCCCGTTCTCTCTGTCTCAGCGACCTGACACCCTCCATTGAAACACCGATAACACCCTCACCCCCATTCTCTCTGTCTCAGTGACCTGACACCCTCCATTGAAACACCGATAACACCCTCACCCCCATTCTCTCTCTCTCAGTGACCTGACACCCTCCATTGAAACACCGATAACATCCTCACCCCCATTCTCTCTGTCTCAGTGACCTGACACCCTCCATTGAAACACTGATAACACCCTCACCCCCGTTCTCTCTGTCTCAGTGACCTGACACCCTCCATTGAAACACCGATAACACCCTCAACCCCGTTCTCTCTCTCTCAGTGACCTGACACCCTCCATTGAAACACCGATAACACCCCTCACCCCGTTCTCTCTGTCTCAGTGACCTGACACCCTCCATTGAAACACCGATAACACCCTCAACCCCGTTCTCCCTCTCTCAGTGACCTGACACCCTCCATTGAAACACCGATATCATCCTCACCCCCGTTCTCTCTGTCTCAGTGACCTGACACCCTCCATTGAAACACCGATATCATCCTCACCCCCGTTCTCTCTCTCTGTGACCTGACACCCTCCATTGAAACACCGATAACACCCTCAACCCCGTTCTCCCTCTCTCAGTGACCTGACACCCTCCATTGAAACACCGATAACACCCTCACCCCCGTTCTCCCTCTCTCAGTGACCTGACACCCTCCATTGAAACACCGATAACACCCTCACCCCCGTTCTCCCTCTCTCAGTGACCTGACACCCTCCATTGAAACACCGATAACACCCTCACCCCCGTTCTCTCTGTCTCAGTGACCTGACACCCTCCATTGAAACACCGATAACACCCTCACCCCCATTCTCTCTCTCTCAGTGACCTGACACCCTCCATTGAAACACCGATAACACCCTCACCCCCGTTCTCCCTCTCTCAGTGACCTGACACCCTCCATTGAAACACCGATAACACCCTCACCCCCGTTCTCCCTCTCTCAGTGACCTGACACCCTCCATTGAAACACCGATATCATCCTCACCCCCATTCTCTCTCTGTCTCAGTGACCTGACACCCTCCATTGAAACACCGATATCATCCTCACCCCCGTGCTCCCTCTCTCAGTGACCTGACACCCTCCATTGAAACACCGATAACACCCTCACCCCCATTCTCTCTCTGTCTCAGTGACCTGACACCCTCCATTGAAACTCCGATAACACCCTCAACCCCGTTCTCTCTGTCTCAGTGACCTGACACCCTCCATTGAAACACCGATAACACCCTCACCCCGTTCTCTCTGTCTCAGTGACCTGACACCCTCCATTGAAACACCGATAACACCCTCACCCCCATTCTCTCTCTGTCTCAGTGACCTGACACCCTCCATTGAAACACCGATAACACCCTCAACCCCGTTCTCTCTGTCTCAGTGACCTGACATCCTCCATTGAAACACCGATAACACCCCTCACCCCCGTTCTCTCTGTCTCAGTGACCTGACACCCTCCATTGAAACACCGATAACACCCCTCACCCCCGTTCTCTCTGTCTCAGTGACCTGACACCCTCCATTGAAACACCGATAACACCCTCACCCCGTTCTCTCTGTCTCAGTGACCTGACACCCTCCATTGAAACACCGATAACACCCTCACCCCCATTCTCACTGTCTCAGTGACCTGACACCCTCCATTGAAACACCGATAACACCCTCACCCCCATTCTCTCTGTCTCAGTGACCTGACACACTCGGTCGTGACACCGATAACACCCTCACTCCCGTTCTCTCTCTCTCTCTCAGTGACCTGACACACACCGTTGTGCAGCAGAAGTATCTGAAGCACCTCCAGAAGGAGAGCCTGAGCAGCCAGGAGAAGGCAGAGTTGAAAGAGGTGGTGGAGAGAGCTCTGCTCGAATACCCGGTGAGTGAAGACACCGGGTGCACTGTGTCCCAGTCTTTCACCAAGGGGTCACATCATGCCGAAACTCAGCGCACTGTACATTAACGCACTCACACATGCCCAAATTCTCTCGCTCACATTCACACGCTTGCACACTCACAATCTCTCCCACCCACTCAGACAACACCAGCTGTGTATATAAGGAGTTTGTCCACATAACTTTGTGTGTGGTAGGTGGTATCCACGAGCCTTAGAGTTTTTTGAGGTGGTAACTAGGAAAGTTGATGCAGACAAGGTAGTGGATGTTGTTTACATGGGTGTTTGGTAAAGTCCCGCTTGGGGGATTGGCAGGAAGGTTCAGTGGCACACAGGATGAGCTAGTAAATGGGATTGGACATTAGCTTCATGGGAGAAGCCAGAGATTTTCTGGAGGCCTGTGACTAGTGGTGTACTGCAGGGATCAGTGCTGGGTCCCTTGTTGTTTGTCATCTATGTCAATGATCTGGATGATAACATGGATAACTGGATCAGCAAATTTGCAGATGACACCAAAATTGAGGGTGTAGTGGACAGTGAGGAAGACTATCAGAGCTTGCAATGGGATATTGTCCAGCTGGAGAAATAGACTGAAAAATGGCAGATGGAATTTAATGCAGACAAGTGTGAGGTTTTGCACTTTAGGACGACAAACCAGGGCGAGGAGTGTGGTAGAACAGAGGAATCTGAGAATACATGTCCATAGTACCCTGAAAGTGGTGTCACAAGTAGATAGGGTTGTACAGACAGCTTTTGGCACATTGGTCTTCAAAAATCAAAATGTTGAATTCAGGAATTGGGGTGTTACGTTGAAGTTGTAAACGAGATGGGTGAGGTCTAATCTGGAGTATTGTATGCAATTTTGTTCACCTACTGTAAAGATGTAAATGAGATTGAGCACAGAGAAAATTTACAAGGATGTTGCTGGGACTGAGGACATGAGTTAAAGGGAAAGTTTGAATAGGTTAGGACATTATTCCATTGAAACAAGGATTCCAATCCTGGAGTCCACGGACACCTTGCTTAATAACATTGGTCCAAGGCATAGAAAAAAAAAGTTGGAACCCCTGCATTGGAACGTAGAAGATTGAGAGGAGATTTGATAAAGCTATACAAAATTATGGGGGGGGGTTACAGATAGTGTAAATGTAAGTAGGCTTTTTCCACAGGTACCAGCTAAAGACACAGAGACATACACATTCAGAACTGATAAAAACACAAAATGCTGGCAGAACTCAGCAGGCCAGACAGCATCTATGGGAGGGGGTAGTGTGACCAGTGGTGGGCTGCAGGGATGTGATCTGGAACCCCTGCTCTTTGTGATTTTTTTGTAATTGGCTTGGATGAGAAAGAGAATGGGTGAGTTAGTAGCTTTTCAGATGACACAAAGGTTAGTGGATGTGTGGAGAGTGGAGAAGGTTGTCATAGGTTACAATGGGACATTGACAGGATGCAGAGCTGGGTTGAGAAGATGCAGACCGAGTTCAAGTGGTTCACTTTGGAAGGTTGAACTTGAAGCAAAAGACAGGGTTAATGGCAGCTTACAGTATGGAGGAACTGACTGATCTTAGGGGTTCACAAGTTGATAGGGTTGGTAAGAAGGAGTGTAGTGTGTTTACCTTCGTTAGTCAAAGGACTGAATTGAAGAGCCATGAGTAATGTTGCAGCTCTATAAAACCCTGGTCAGACCACACTTGGGATACTGTGTTCAGTTCTGGTCATCTCATTATAAAGAAGCAAGCTTTAGAGAGGAGGCCTACCAGGATGCTGCTTGGACTAATGAGCATGTCTTATGAGGATAGGTTGAGCAACCTAGGGATTTTTCTGTGGTGTGACGAGAATGAGAGGTGTCTTGAAAGAGGTGTATGAGCTGATAAGGGGCTTAGATGAATGGACAGCCAGATATTGTGTCCCAGAGTGCAAATGGCTTATATGAGGGGGCATAATTTTAAGCTGATTGGAGGAAAGTATGGGGGAGTTGTATTTTTTTATACAGAGAGTGGTGGCTGTGTGGAACACGCTGCCAGGACTGGTGGTAGAGGCCATTTAAGGGACTCTGAGATGGGCACATGGATGATAGAAAAATGGAGGATGGAAGAGATAGATTGAACTTGGAGTAGGTTAAAAGTTTGGCACAATATTGTGAGTTGAAGAGCCTGTATTGTGCTGTTAAGTTCTACTGGAAACTGTGTGTGTGTGTGTCTGCCTCCAGTAAGATCACACGTCCTCACACAGATACCAGCTACATATGGACAGACACACACTCTCAGACACTCTCACTTTATCTCTCACAAGCACACAAACTTTCACACACACAAACTCACTCACACACAAATTCTTGACGCGCACACACACACACAGACAAAACTCGCTCACACAGTCACATTCGCACAGATTATCAGCTACAAAGCATAGACACACACTGATCCCGCCCCCCCCCCCCCCCATTGAGGGGTGGAAGCCTGCCCTAGCATACCACCCACTCATTCCACTCTCACCCCTGCTTTACAGAGCAGTGACTCAAGTGATGATGAGCCCCTCAGCAGGAAGGCAGAGACCCTGAAGAACAAGAAGCAACAGGAGCTCTCTCGGAAACGCCAGCGACAAGAGAGAGGTGGAAGTGGCAGTGAGAGCCCCCCTCCCCGAGGGGCAGCCCCTCAGAGGAAGAAGGGACGAATCGCCTCCACTGAGTCAGGTAGGACACCTAACCATGGGTTGCTTCATTGAAACAAACAAAATCTAGAGACAAAGGCTAGAAGGGATCATGGAGACGGGGAGGAGTGTAGGGGAAGGAGGGGGTGACAGAGGCAGGGACGGCTGTAGAGGGGGAGGGATTGACAGGCGGAGGCTTATGGGGAGGGAAGGGGTCACAGAGATGGGAAGGAGTATAGGGGAGCGAGGGAGTTGTAGAGATAGGGAGGGGTGTAGGGAAGAGGTCTATGGAGTTGGGAAGGGTTGTAAGGGAGGGAGGGGTGATGGAGGTGGCGAGAGGTGTAAAGGAGGGAGGGATGACAGATGGAGGGAAGGTGGCGAGAGGGAGGGATGACAGATGGAGGGAAGGGGTGACAGAGACAGAACAGAGTGTAGAGGGGTGACCGATGGGAAGGGGTGTAGGAGAGGGAGGGAGTGGCAGAGACAGGCAGGCCTGTGAAGAGAGAGGGGGAGAGGGGGGTGACAGAAAGGTGGTGAGGTTTGGGTGGGAGAGGGTGACAGACAGGCTATAGAGGAGAGAGGGGGAGGGGTAGGTAATGGATATGTGGGGGGGTGGGGGGGAAGAGTCCGTTAGATATAGGAGCAGAATTAGACATTTGGCCCATCGCGTCTATTTCATCCTGGCTGATATAATTTTCCTCTCAGCCCAACCTCCTGCCTTCTCCCCGTATCCATTCATGCGCTGACCAATCAAGAATCTGGCAACGTCTGCCTTAAACTTATTTAAAGATTCAGCCTCCATAGCTGCCTGTGGCCATGAATTCCACACATCCACCACTCTCTGGCCAAATGAATTCCTCCTCATCTCTATTCTGAAAGGACACCCCTCTATACTGAGACTGTGTCCTCTGGTCTTAGACTCCTCCACCATCAGAAACACCCTCTCCACATCCACTCTATCAAGCCCTTTCACCATTTGATAGGTTTCAATGAGGTCACCCCTCATTCTTCCAAATTTCAGTGAATATAAGGCCAGAGCCATCAAACCTCTTCATATGACAAGCCATTCAATCCTAGAAATGTGTTCATGAACCTCCTTTGAACTCACTCCAGATTCAGAGCATCCTTTCTAAGATAAAGGGCATAAACCTCACAATACTCCCAAGTGAGGCCTCTCCAGTGCTTTATAAAGTCTCAGCATTACATCCTTGCTTTTATATTTTAGACCTCTAGTTCCTTATATTTTAGTCACCTCTCCCATGCCAATGGCTGAAGGATTTTTCTTCTCCGAAACATTCCAGACATCGGTTCTGAGTCTCCCTCACGGGATGAGTCAGGTGATGAGCTGCGATGCAGGAGAGTTGGAGGAGCTGAACCAGCCTCTGAGACTGACCGGAAGCCAGGAGTTCTCCCAGGGCAGGGCAAAGGTGCCGGAGAGGCGGTGGAGGGAAGAGACGGAGAGGAATCTGCAATGAAATCGGGGCAGGAATTATCAGAGTGCCTGGCGAGGTGTTCCCACGTGGACAGTCCCCGGAAGGAGGGCGACCGAGGTCCTGACTCACAGTTGAGCGGAGAGGAGGAGGGACACAAACGAACTGGGAGAAAGTTCACCCAGGGCAGAAACTGGGCGGGTGAGGACAGTGATACTGCCCGAGAGGCACTGAGGAAACCCAGTCCCCAGCAGATCGAGGTGCTGTCTGAGGAGGAGGAAGGTGGTGAAGGCAGTGAGAGGGAGGAGGGGAAGGCGAGGAGTGAGAGGACACATAAGAAGGGTGTGCAAAGGTCCCAGAGGAAGGGTGGGTCCAAACAGAAGAAGGTGTCAGAGGAGGACGAAGAGAGTGTAGGGAAGACGAAGAAGCAGACGGTCAAAGGGAAACAGAAACTGTCCCAGAGGAAGAGTGGATCCATACAGAAGAAGGAGGTGTCAGAGGAGGATGAGGGCAGTGAAGAGGAGAGTGTAGGGAAAGTGAGGAAGGAGACGATCAAAGGGAAACAGAAAGGGTTCCAGAGGAAGAGTGGATCCAAACAGGAGAAGGAGGTATCAGAGGAGGATGAGGACAGTGAAGAGGAGAGTGTAGGGAAAATGAGGAAGGAGACGATCAAAGGGAAACAGAAAGGGTTCCAGAGGAAGAGTGGATCCAAACAGGAGAAGGAGGTGTCAGAGGATGAGGACAGTGAAGAGGAGAGTGTAGGGAAAATGAGGAAGGAGACGATCAAAGGGAAACAGAAAGGGTTCCAGAGGAAGAGTGGATCCAAACAGGAGAAGGAGGTGTCAGAGGAGGATGAGGACAGTGAAGAGGAGAGTGTAGGGAAAATGAGGAAGGAGACGATCAAAGGGAAACAGAAAGGGTTCCAGAGGAAGGGTGGATCCATACAGAAGAAGGAGGTGTCAGAAGAGGATGAGGGCAGTGAAGAGGAGAGTGTAGGGAAAATGAGGAAGGAGGCAGTCAAAGGGAAACAGAAAGGGTTCCAGAGGAAGAGTGGATCCAAACAGAAGAAGGAGGTGTCAGAGGAGGATGAGGATAGTGAAGAGGAGAGTGTAGGGAAGATGAGGAAGGAGACGGTCAAAGGGAAACAGAAAGGGTTCCAGAGGAAGAGTGGATCCATACAGAAGAAGGCGGTGTCAGAGGAGGATGAGGATAGTGAAGAGGAGAGTGTAGGGAAAATGAGGAAGGAGACGGTCAAAGGGAAACAGAAACTGTCCCAGAGGAAGGGTGGATCCATACAGAAGAAGGAGGTGTCAGAGGAGGATGAGGACAGTGAAGAGGAGAGTGTAGGGAAAATGAGGAAGGAGACGGTCAAAGGGAAACAGAAACTGTCCCAGAGGAAGGGTGGATCCATACAGAAGAAGGAGGTGTCAGAGGAGGATGAGGACAGTGAAGAGGAGAGTGTAGGGAAAATGAGGAAGGAGACGGTCAAAGGGAAACAGAAAGGGTTCCAGAGGAAGAGTGGATCCAAACAGGAGAAGGAGGTGTCAGAGGAGGATGAGGACAGTGAAGAGGAGAGTGTAGGGAAGATGAGGAAGGAGACGGTCAAAGGGAAACAGAAACTGTCCCAGACGAAGGGTGGATCCAAACAGGAGAAGGAGGTGTCAGAGGAAGATGAGGATAGCGAAGGCAATGAGGAGGAGAGAGTGCAGAAGACGAAGAAGCAGACTGGCAGAGAGAGGGAGAAGGGTGTGCAAGGGACCCAGAGAAACAACAGGTCCAAACAGAAGAAGGGAGCAGTGTCAGAGGAGGAGAGTGAGGAGGAATCAGAGGTGATTGAGAGTGAGGAAGAGTGGAGTAAGAAGCATATGAAGGAGATCTCTAGAGTGAGGCAGAAGGGTGTGGAGGGATCCCAGAGGAAGAGTGGGTCCAAACAGAAGGAGGACCTGTCAGAGGATGTGGATAGTGAGGACAGTAAGGAGGAAGAAGCATTGAGAACAGTACCAAGGAACGGAAAGCCGCAGGGAAAGCTGGCAGGAGGGAGGGAGAGAAGGAAAGAGGGCCACAAGCAGAAAGCGAGGAGCAGGAAGGGTGATGGCAGGAAGCAGGAGAGTGGTGAAGAATCAGGAGATTCTTGTGAGGAGCAAGGAACAAGAGGTAGAGAGACAGGGGAGGATAAAGCGACAAGTGGAGGGAATTCATCAAGTGAGGGAGAGATGGACAGGGGCAAGTCAGAGAGGTCACCACACAAAGAGGGATCAAAGAGGAACAAGGGTCACTCTGGGGACGAGGGTTCCTCGGATACAAGATCCACATCGGCCAGTGAAGTGGACAAAGAGACTGACGGGCAGAGTGGGTCTCCCTGGAGGAAGAAAGCACAGCATAAGGAACACAGCAAGGTGAGATCACAAACAGAGAAATTCACCAGGGTATGGGTTACACACTCATGTTCAATCAGGTTCATGGGTCAGAAAGCACTTTATTTACAAGCAGTAAACATTTGACCAAACATTCATGTTCCCCAAGTTAGTGACACTACAAAGCTGAACATTCAGCAAACATACTTAGTTAAAAGTGCAACACACACAAAATGCTGCAGAAACTCAGCAGACCAGGCAGCATCTATGGGGAAAAAAAAAGTACAGCCAACATTTCAGGCTAAAAGGTTTCAACCCGAAACATTGACTACTATTTTCCATAAATGCTGCCTGGCCTGCCGAGTTTCTGCAGCATTTTGTGTGTGTGTGTTGCTCAGATTTCCTGTTGTTTGTTTGTTAAAAGTGCACACAGGGCATACCTTCCCAATGGTCTCGCCTTGAACAAAGGAAAAAGAGAGAAAGCTGCTCCCATGTGCTGTTTATACTCCCAGGGTATTTGAAACGGGACACCAGGCAGTTATCCAATGGAAAAAGCAGCTGCACTTTCTAAACTAACCAATCAGAATAGAAGCGACTTTCAGCAATCAGAATAAGGCACATCCCTACAGAACGCACGCAGGGGGAGGCTCCATCCACACAGTCCCATTACCTGCTTCCTGGGTCTGACACAGAAACTCCCATCATACTGTCCCATCACACACTTCCAGGATCAGGCACAGAGTGAAATTCCCTCCACACCGTCCCATCACACACTCCCAGGGTCTGACACAGATGAACCTCCCTCCACACCGTCCCATCACACAGTCCCGGGGTCAGACACAAATGAACCTCCCTCCACACCGTCCCATCACACACTCCCAGGGTCTGACACAGACGGTGGCTCCCTCCACACCGTCCCATCACACACTCCCAGGGTCTGACACAGATGAAGCTCCCTCCACACCGTCCCGTCACACACTCCCAGGGTCTGACACAGAGTGAAACTCCCTCCATACTGTCCCATCACACACTCCCAGGATCTGACACAGATGAAGCTCCCTCCACACCGTCCCGTCACACACTCCCAGGGTCTGACACAGACGGTGTCTCCCTCCTCACCGTCCCATCACACACTCCCGGGGTCAGACACAGAGTGAATCCCTCCACATCGTCCCATCACACACTCCCGGGGTCAGACACAGAGTGAATCTCCCTCCACACCGTCCTATCACACACTCCCGGGGTCAGACACAGAGTGAATCCCTCCACATCGTCCCATCACACACTCCCGGGGTCAGACACAGAGTGAATCTCCCTCCACATCGTCCCATCACACACTTCCAGGGTCTGACACAGATGAAGCTCCCTCCACACCATCCCGTCACACACTCCCAGGGTCTGACACAGACGGTGGCTCCCTCCACACCGTCCCATCACACACTCCCGGGGTCAGACACAGAGTGAAGCTCCTATCACACACTCCCAGGGTCTGACTCAGAGGGTGGCTCCCTCCACACCGTCCCATCACACACTCCCAGGGTCTGACACAGACGGTGGCTCCCTCCACACCGTCCCATCACACACGCCCGGGGTCAGACACAGAGTGAAGCTTCTTCCACACCATCCCATCACACACTCCCAGGGTCTGACACAGACGGTGGCTCCCTCCACACCGTCCCATCACAAACTCCCATATCACACTCCCAGAATGGGTGTCTCATGCCCCGAGCTGACCAGTGGACATCCGATTACAGAAGCAGTCAGGCAGCAGGAAGGATTCTGCGAAGGAAGAACACCCCACCATCCGGCGGCTGAAGCGTTGTATCCTCACCTGTGGGGTCCGCAGGAACTACAAGAAGCTCTTTGAAAACTGTCATTCCAACAAGTCCATGATTAGGGTGCTTCGGCGGGAGCTGGAGGAGCTGGGGGTAGAAGGTGAGTCTTCCTCATATACCGTTCTCTGTCCCCCTTCTGTACAAATCTCCTGTGTCTCAGTAAATGCATCGTGGTATGTTGTCTCACTGCACCCATCCCTCGCTAATCTGGTCCTTCTCTTCACACCAATATCCACCACCTCCGTCCCCTCCTCACCTTCCGTCACCTCATCTGCAAACTCTCCAATTTCCCCTTTCTGCATTAAACTCCCCTTCGTTCCCAACTCTGCTGTCTGTCCAACATATCACACTTAACCACGCCTTTCTCCACCTCCCTCTACTCCCTCCCCCTCTCTGCCCTCCCCCTCCCTACCCTCACTTCCCTCTCCATACCCCCACTCCCACAGGGAACCCCACCCTGGAGAAGTGTAAGGCTGTACGGCTCAGACGGGAGGAAGAAGCAGAACTGGCTTCGCTGGACGTCAGTAACATCATTGTGACTGAGGGTGGGTATCCTGTCCGTATCCGGGCAACAGTTCTGTGGCTGTGGAGAGAAGGGGCCGTGCCGGGAAAGGGAAGGGAGAGGGGGCTGAAAGGGGTGAGAAGGAGGCATGAGGGAGGATGAGATTGTGAGCTTTGCCAAGAGGGCTGTGGTCACGGGGTCATGGCTGGGAGGTAGAGATGGTGTTGAGTGATACTTACAATTGGTCCAATGCCATATTTATGTTTGCTGACAACCACTGTCGTTAGCTGAATCAAAGCTGGTGACGATCAGCATGTAGGTGGGAGATTGAAAATCCAGCTGAGTGGTGCCACAACAACAACCTCTCACTAAATTTCAGCAAAACCAAGGAGTTAATTATTGACTTAAGGAGGAGGAAACCAAAGGTCCATGAACCAGTCTTCACTAGGATATCAGTGGTGGAGAGGGTTTAGCAGCTTTAAATTCCTCAGTGTTATAATCCCAGATGATCTGTCTGGGTCCAGTATGTAACTGCTATTATGAATTTAGCAAAACAGTGCCTCTACTTTCTTAAATTTTGCAAAGATTCTGCTTGTCATCTAAGATTTTGACAACTTTCTATGGATATGTGATGGAGAGTATGTTGTCTGGCTGTATCATGGCCTGATATGGAAACAGCAATGCCTTGAATGGAAAATCCTACAAAAAGTAGTGCCTCTGGCCCAGTCCATCCCCTCCCCACCATAGAGCATGTCTACACAGAGCAGTATCCATCATCAGCGACCCCACCGCAGAGGCCCTGTTCCATTCTCGCTGCTGCATGAGGAAGGAGGTACAAGAGATTCAGGACTCACACCACCAGGTTCAGGAACAGTTATTATGCTTCAGCTAGTAGGCTCTTGAACCAGAGGGGATAACTTCACTCAGTGTCAGTGAACTGTTCCCATAAGCTATGGACTCACTTTCAACGACTCTTCAACTCATTCTCAATATTTATTGTTATTTCTTTTTCTGTCTTTTTGTATTTGCGCAGTCTGTTGTCTTTTGTTCATCGGTTGTTTGTCTGTCCTGTTGGGTGTGGTCTTTTATTGATTATATTGTGTTTCCTCTATTTACACAGTTAAATCTCTGGGCTGAATATGGTGCCATATGCATACTTTGATAATAATTTATTTTGAACTTTGTGGTGGTGGGGTGAGGAGATGTCCCAGGCTTGTGGCTCTCTATTCACACAATTTGCTGGAGTGGGTGTGGGGAGGCTGCTCGGGGTGGTGGGTGTTTGTATGGAGTGTGATATTTGGGGGAGGGGGATTATTCCTGGGCTCATGGTCACTCTGTCTACAGGCCGCCCTCGCCGTCACTGTGGTTCAGCCTGGGGTAGCAGGACCACCCCCGACCTAGAGGCTCAGACCTACTATTCACACAATTTGCTGGAGTGGGTGTGGGGAGGCTGCTCGGGGTGGTGGGTGTTTGTATGGAGTGTGATATTTGGGGGAGGGGGATTATTCCTGGGCTCATGGTCACTCTGTCTACAGGCCGCCCTCGCCGTCACTGTGGTTCAGCCTGGGGTAGCAGGACCACCCCCGACCTAGAGGCTCAGACCTACCGACGCTCCTTGGGCTCTGATTCCGAGGGGGAGGACGAACCTCCCCGGAAGCTGACAGCCTGGTCCAATCTGAAGGGGCTCATCAGCGAGGAGTCTGACAGCGACTGAGAGAGCTTCCGCTCTCTTCCCCCTTTCCCTCCTATCCCTACCCTCATTCTTCATCCTAACCCTTTCCCTCCTTCTCCCTCCCACTAACCATCTCTCCTTTCCCGTCCCTCTCACCCTCCACTCTGACGCCCCTTTTGTACAGCTTTTTACAATTCTGTAAATAAATGACGTGGATTCTGTGTTGAACGACAGCAGCAATTACAGTGGGTGTTTAAATGCAGTTTAAATGCAGTTCTGTACATCATACTGCACAGCAGTCAACCAAGCCTTATATATAGAATAACAGATCCCTAGGAGTGGGTTGCAGGCTGGGATCTGGTTTGGAGGGTTTATATACAAAATGTCAGATAGAAACATAGAAAACCTACAGCACAACTCAGACCCTTTAGCCCACAAAGCTGTGCCGAACATGTCTTTACCTTAGAACTACCTAGGCTTACCCATAGCCCTCTATTTTTCTAAGCTCCATGTATACATCCAGGAGTCTCTTAAAAGACTCTATCATTTCTGCCTCCACCACCACCACCAGCAGCCACTCTTACCCCTGACATCTCCTCTGTACCTGCTTTCAAGCACCTTAAAACTGTGCCTTCTTGTGCTGGCCATTTTAGCCCTGGGAAAAAGCTTCTGACTATCCACACAATCAATGCCTCTCATTATCTAGTACACCTCTATCAGGTTACCTCTCATCCTCCGTCGCTCCAAGGAGAAAAGGCCAAATTCACTCAGCCTATTCTCATAAGGCATGCTCCCCACCAGGCAACATCCTTGTAGATCTCCTCTGCACCCTTTCTATGGTTTCCACAGGCTTCCTATAGTGAGGTGAACAGAATTGAGCACAATACTCCAAGTGGGGTCTGACCAGGGTCCTATACTGCTGCAACATTACCTCTCGATTCTTAAACTCAATCCCACAATTGATGAAGGCCAATGCACCGTATGCCTTCTTAACCACAGTCAACCTGCTTAGCAGCTTTGAGTGTCCTATGGACTCGGACCCCAAGATCGCTCATAACGGGGACTGGGTAGCAAGGTAGAATCTCTTCCAGGTGTTTATATATAGAACAGATCCCCAGGAGAGTGTTATGGGTGGGATCTAATCCAAGGGTTTATAGAATAACAGGTTCCCCAGGAGTGTGTTATGAGCTGGGGTCTTATCCATGAATTTCGGAGTTTGTGTCTAGAATAACAGACTCCAGGGAGTATGTTATAGGCCAGGATCTAATCCAGGAATTCAAGGAGTTTATATATAGAATAATAAATCTTTAGGAGCGGGTTACCGGCTGGGATCTAATCCAGAAATTCATAACTTCTGAATTTTATGTAACAGATCCGTGGATATGGAATGAAAAGTCTTTGAGTCTTTCATCAATGCCACGGGGTTACAGGCCTTTTGGCCCAAAAAGTCCACGTCTATATAACTGTCCATCATCTAACCACCATCCACAAAGAAAGCTTAGACATAAACTGATTTATTGGTGATACAGGCATACTTTATTAATCCCCAGGGAAATTGGGTAGTGAAGTGAAACAGCTCGGGAGGTAAAATGAGCCTGAATGGCCATGTGCTGGGTAATGTTGAAGAACAGACGGACCTTGGTGTACAAGTCCAAGGATCACTGAAGGTGGTTGCGCAGGTAAATGGTTTGCGGGTAGAGGTTGATAAAGTACAAGATACTTCTCTTCCCTGGACAGGGTAGGATGTAAGAAGGGGAATTGGCGTAACAGTAAACTCTGGTCAGACCCCAACGGGAGAACCACGTGCAGATCTGCTTCCCACAACACATGGGGGAGAACAGGATGCTGAGGGGACCATTCTACCCCCTCAGCTCTTTGTATCTCAGAGACTATAGAGGTGGGCACAATCACAGAGGGTGTAAATGGGAAACCACCCCTAGAGATGTGTGGTTGAAAATCAGAGTGGGTTGCGGGGGTAGGGTCCAGAGGTTTAGAGGTGATCTGGGGGGGTGGGGTTGGAATCAGGAATGCACTGGCTAAGAGGGGTATGGAAGGACGAGGTCCCCTGAATTTCTCCCTATTTCCCTTTGCTTTAAATATACAGTGCCTATGAAAAGAATTCACCCCCTCCCCACCTTGGAAGTTTTCATGTTTTATTAATTTACAGCATTGCATCACAGTGGATTTAATTTGGCTTTTTTTTACAATGGCCAACAGAAAAAAACTTTCGTGTTGAAGTGAAAACATCTCTACAAATTGATTTAAATTAATTACAAATATAAACGCAAAATAATTGCATAAGTATTCACTCCCTTTAATTAGACAAACCAAATCTTCGCTGGTCAGCCAACTGATTTTGGAAGTCATATACTGTAATTAGTTAAATGGAGATCACCATGTGCAGTCAAGGTATTTCAATTGATTATAGTAAAATCACAACAGTATCTGGAAGGTCATTCTGCTGGTGAGTTAGTATCCTGGCAAAGAAAAACAGCACAAAGACAAAAGAACACTCCAAGCAACTCTGAAAAAGTCATTGAAAAGTACAAGTCAAGAGATGGATACAAGAAAATTTCCAAGTCACTGAATATCCCTTGGAATACAATTAAGTCAATCATTCAAGAAATGAAAAGAATGTGCCACAGCTGTAAATCTGCCTGGAACTGACCATCCTCAAAAACCGAGTGACTGCAAGAAGGGGACTAGTACAGGAGGCCAGCAAGACATGACAGCTCTGGAGGAGTTACAAGCTTCCGTGGCTGAGGTGGGAGAGACTGTGCATACAGCAACAGTTGCCCGGGTGATTCACCAGTCGCAGCTTTATGGGAGAGTGGCAAAGAGAAAGCCACTGTTGTAAAAACTCACATGAAATCTCAGCTAGAGTTTGCCAGAAGGCATATGGGAGACTCAAGTCAGCTGGGAGAAGGTTCTATGGTCTGATGAAACCAAAATTAGACTATTTAGCCATCAGACTAAATGCTATTTTTGGCATAAGCCAAACACCACACATCATCAAAAACACACCATACCAAACATACCACATCATACCAAACAGCACGGTGGTGGCTGCATCATGCCGTGCAGATGCTTCACTGCAGCAGGCCCTGGGAGGTTAAAATAAATGTAGCAAAATACAGGGAAATCCTAGAGGAAAACCTGATGCAGTCTGCAAGAGAACTGCAACTTGGGAGATAAGTTTTCCAGCAAGACAATGACCCCAAGTATAAAACCAAAGCTACACAGGAATGGCTTAAAAACAACAAAGTTAATGTCCTGGAGTGCCCAAGTCAGAGTCCAGACCTCAATCCAATTGAAAATTTGTGGCTGGACTTGAAAAGGGCTGTTCACTCACAATCACCATGCAATCTGACAGAGTTTGAGCAGTTATGTAAAGAAGAATGGGGAAAAATTTTAGTTTCCAGATGTGCAAAGCTGATAGAGACCTATCCACACAAATTCAAGGATGTAATTGTTGCCAAAGGTGCAGCTACTAAATAATGACTTGAAAGGAGTAAATAATTATGCAAACAATTAATTTTGTGTTTAATAATTGTAATAACTTCTGACCAATTTAGAGAAATTTGTTTTTACTTTGACACAAATAGTCTTTTCTGTTGATCAGTGTCAAAAAAGCTGTATTATATCTACTGTGATTTAATGTTGTAAAACAATAGTTTAATACAGACAAGTGTGAGGAATTGAACTTTGGAAGGGAAAAAACAAGGTAAATGGTAGGGCACTGAGGAGTGCAGTAGAACAGAGGGATCTGGGAATACAGATAGTAAATTCCCTAAAAGTGATGTCACAGGTAGATAGGGTAGAAAAAAAGAGCTTTTGGTACATTGGCCTTTATAAATCAAAGTATTGAGTATAAGAGTTGGAATGTTATGGTGAGGTTGTATGAGGCACTGGTGGCCGAATTTGGAGTATTGTATTCAGTTTTGGTCAGCTAATTACAGGAAGGATATTAATAAGGTTGAAAGAGTGCAGAGAAGGTTTACAAGGATGTTGCTGGGACTTGAGAAACTGCGTTACAGAGAAAGGTTGAATAGGTTAGGACTTTATTCCCTGGAGCATCGGAGAATGAGGGGTGATTTGATAGAGGTATATAAAATTATGATGGGTATAGGGAAGAAAAAAAACGAGGACATGGGTTAAGGGTTAAGGGTGAAGTTTAAAGGGAACATTAGGGGGGGGCTTCTTCACACAGAGAGTAGTGGGAGTGTGGAATGAGCTGCCAGCTGAAGTGGTAAATACAGGCTTACTTTTAACATTTAAGAAAAAGGTGGACAGATACACGGATGAGAGGTGTATGGAGGGATATGGACCGGGTGCAGGTCAGTGGGTCTAGGCAGAAAAATGGTTCAGCACAGCCAAGAAGGGCCAAAAGGCCTGTTTCTGTGCTGTAATGTTCTATGGTTCTAATAAGACATGAGAACTTCCAAGGTTGGATGGATATGAATATCTATGCTCTGTATTTGTAGAACCTCTTAGGTTTTTCCTTTACCTTTTCTATAACCTAGCACATGATCAGGTACAGGTGCTTTGGCCCACAGTCTTGTACCAATCTAATTAAATCTGTGATCCAATGGCCAACTAAATTAATCACTTCTGCCTGTGCAATGTTCATATCACTCCATTCCCTGAACATCCATGTGTCTGTCTAACAGTCTCTATCGAATCTGCCCTCACCACCACCCTTGGCACCACTCCCTGTGTTAAAAACATATTAGTCCTGCACATCACCACAGTTTTCCCACTTTTTCACGATGGACTGAACTGAACTCTGAGGTATGTTTGGAGCCTTTGAGAGGATCTTGTACCCTTCCCCAGATTTGTGCTTCTCTATTATCATTTCCCTGACTTGACCTGAATGCTCCTTTGCCTTCATTTTGGTTTGGTGTGTTGTAAATCTACCATACTATTGAATTTTATGGAGACAGATGGAATATTTATTCTTATGAATTCACCAAAAACAAGTGATCCTCCAATTTTCTACATCAACAAATTGGTTGAGTTGGTAAGGTAATACTGAAAATTGCAACTGAGGAAAGTTAGTGTAGTACTCAGAAATGGGAATGAATACTTTTTCAGTTTCACAATTTTAGATTTTAATTTTTTGTAAATTGTTGCCAGGTTTGGGAATTTTTCTTTTGATTTGATATGACACACAATGTTTTGTAGATTCGCTCTATTTCAATAAAATCCTACTACAATATATTTTAAATTCAGAAATGAGACAGTAAAATGTGAGAATAGTTGTGGGGGCTGAACACTTTTTCAAGGCACTGCAGAGCCATGGTCAAAAAGTTCACTAATACCTTCTACCTCCACAGAAGATTAAAGAATTTTTAGTATGTCCCTGTCAACCCTCACCAATGTTTATCAATGTTTATCAATGCATCCTATCCAAATACAACACCTCTTGGGATGGCAACTGCTCTGCTCTTGCCTATAAGAAATTGCAGGGAGTTGTGGACACAGCTCAACACATCATTGAAATCAAACTGCCCTCCATAGACACTGTCTGCTTCATTCATCATCTCACTCTAACTCTTCTCTCTGGGTTCCAAAACAAATTTGAGGAACAACAATTCATCTATAACAACACCCTTCTCTAGCTCTGTATCCCTTTTGTCAATCACCTTTCTGGCTCTCAGCTTCACCCCACCCCGTCCTGTCTTCTCCCATCATTTCGCATTTTCCCTCCCCCTCCTACTTTCAAATCTCTTACTATCTTTCCTTTCAGTTAGTCCTGACGAAGGGTCTCAGCTTGAAACGTCAACAGTACTTCTCCCTGGCCTGCTGCGTTCCACCAGCATTTTGTGTGTGTTGCTTGAATTTCCAGCATCTGCAGATTTCCTCGTGTTTGCCACCAAAATCTCCAACATCCCTTATCAGAGATCCCCACCATCCAGGTCCTGCCATCGAGCAGGAGGTACAGAAGCCTGACGTCCCACACCACCAGGGTCAGGAACAGCTACATCCCTTCAACCATTTGATTCTTGAACCAGCCGGCATGACCCTAATCACAGCCTCAGTACAGCAACACTGTGACCACTTTGCACTAAAATGGAATTTGTTTTATTCGTGTTCTTCCTTGTATAAACTGTGCCTAACAGTATTTCTTGTAAACACTGCTTTTCTGATGTTGTGTGGCAGTGATGCTGCTACCATCGACCCTGTACACACACATGACAATAAATTCGACTTGACTTGCTGCCTCGGTAAAGCAGCCAGCACATTCAAAGACCCCACCCACCCTGACTTTGCCTTTTCTCTCCCTTCCATCGGACAGAAGATACAGAAGCATGTAACACCAGGCTCAAGGACAGCTTCTACCCTGCTGTTATAAGAAACTTGGCCCCACAATCTACCTCTACGTGACCCTCATTGTCCGCTAGCACTGCACTGTGACTGTAGCTGTAACACTTTATTCTGCATTTTGTTGTTGTTCTGCCTTGTTTTACCTCAATGCACGGTGTAGCGATCTGATCTGTGAACAGTTTGTAAGACAAGCTTTTCATTGTACCTCAGGTCGATTCTATCCAGCGACCCTGGAACATGGAGAATGTCCCTCATTGCACAGGAGTCAGAGCAGATCCTTTGGTTCCCTGTAGGAGCCTTCCGGATGCTCAAGAGACAGAAAGAATGCTTCAGACTGGGGCAGGTTCCTTGAACCACGGAGAGGATGGGGGGGGGGGGGGGATGATCCTTTGCTCCTATAATGGACACAGAGACCAGACACTTGGGAGGTTCTGAGTTTGTGGTTTATTTCTCTTCTGGAGATATACAGATAGTAAATTCAAAAATCCTACATGATGAGGGAGGGTGGGGGTGGGGTAGTGGGAGAGCAGGGTTTAGCGGAAAGATCGGGGATAAGGGAAGGAGGGAGGTGACGGTGAGGGTGTGGAGAGGAGGCAGATGTTGTAGATAGGGTGGAGAGGTGTGAGACGACGTGGAGTGGTAGAGAGAAGGTGAAGAAGATGGAGGGCGGTGCCAGTGAGGGGTGTGGCTTCCCCAGGTCAGTTGCTGAAGTGATTGGTCAGCTTATGCCAGCGCTCTATCCTCTGGCCCGCCTTCTGCAAACACTCCTGCCAATGGCGACCGGGCTGTCCGCGGGATTCCGTCCCCAGTGTCACTCCTCCTGGAGGGAGAGAGGGAGAACACACCTCAGTGTTGGTCAAGGGGCAAAGGCTCCCAAAACTCCACCCACCCTTCCCCCTCCACCCTCAGCCCACACCCTCCATCATCCCCTATTCTCCTCCCTCAGCCTCCTCTTTCCCCATCCTACACCTCACTAACAGTCATGATGATGGACCCTCTATCATTTCCCCCCCCCCCATCCCCACACTCACCGATGAGATGGTTGGGCCTGCCGAGGTGGTGTTCCCAGACGGTGACCTGCAGGAAGCAGGAATGGAGGGTGGTAGGGTCGAGGGTGAAGAGGAAATCCTGCAGATGGGGTGGTGGTTTACTCATCAGTGGGTGGTATCTGCAGCCGGAAGCCCCTCACCTCCTCCACCCCTCCCTCGATACCTCCATGCTTTCTCACCTTCCCTCCTTTCTCCATCACATTAAACAGGGCTTCCTACCACATCCCTCTCACCCTCCCCTCTCCCTCTCCCCCCGCATTTCACCCGACCTCAACTTCACTCCCCCCACCCCTTCTCTGTATTCTCTTTCCCCTTTTCACCCTTCCCTTCTCTCCCCATCACCCTCTCCCCCACTCCCCCACTGTCTCTCCCCACTCTCTCCCCTACTTCCATCCCCTCACACTCTCTCCCCACTCTCTTCCCTCTCCATCTTCTCTCCCTTATTTCCTTCCCTATTCCCTTGCTCTCTCCACCTCCCCTCCATCCCCTCTCTCCCTCCCCCACTCTCTACCCTCACTCTCCCCTACATTCCCACCCTCTCCCCCCATTCTCTCTCTCCCACTCACCTCATTAAACTCGGGATTGAGGGTCCGTTTCCTCACACCTGTTTTGTGTTTAGACGACTTCCCTCCATCAGGCCTCAGGTACCTGGACCAGGAGCCAATCACAGGCTGAGGGGCAGCATGGCACAGAAGGATCCCACACTCCAATAGCAGGGGCACAGAAAGATCCCCTACAGCTTGCCCAACATGCACAGGAAGATCCCACACTCCACCCCGACCCGTACGGAAAAATTCCATGGGAAGGTGCCACACAGGAAGATCCCATGATGCAACCTGACAGGGGTATAGAAGGATCCCACACACCAGTGGTGAAGATTCAGCACAGCAAGATCCCAGGAACAGTGCCATCGAAAAGGGGAACCCCAGACATGTGATTTCTCCTGGAGTGTTTCCAATGAGATCTGGAAATTACGGTGATCGACTCCACAGTGGACACAGGAAGTTCCCAGGAACTACTCCCTCTGAGCTCAGGATCATCCCAGAAACAGCCCTCCCCCGACCCCAGTGGCCACAAAAAGAATCCAGCCCCCCTCCCTTCCACAGCCAGAACTCACGCCTTGACATAGGGGTCAGAGAGCCCATGGGGGTCCATGGCAGCAAGGTGGGCACAGCGGACGATAGACAGGGTTAGCTGGTGGCTGGAGGAGCAGAACCAGAGGCCCAACAGGATCCGACCAAGCTCCCCTTCCTGGGGCCCATCCGGCTGGAGGGGACGGGAAGAGTGAAGGGATGAGTGGAGAACAGTGTTAGAGGGAGGGTGCAGGGAAAGGAGGATGAAGGGAGAGAGAGAGGGAGTGAGAGAGAAGAGACTTGATCAGAGATGACAGAGTCACACCTTCCCCAACCTCAGCATCTGGGGACTGAGAGACACCGGACAGTGTTCAGATCTCCCCTGAGAGAGAGGGACTGAGAGACACCGGTCAGTGTTCAGATCTCCCCTGAGAGAGAGGGACTGAGAGACACCGGTCAGTGTACAGATCTCCCTGAGAGAGAGGGACTGAGAGACACCGGTCAGTGTACAGATCTCCCCTGAGAGAGAGGGACTGAGAGACACCGGTCAGTGTACAGATCTCCCTGAGAGAGAGGGACTGAGAGACACCGGTCAGTGTACAGATCTCCCCTGAGAGACACCGGTCAGTGTACAGATCTCCCTGAGAGAGAGGGACTGAGAGACACCGGTCAGTGTACAGATCTCCCTGAGAGAGAGGGACTGAGAGACACCGGTCAGTGTACAGATCTCCCTGAGAGAGAGGGACTGAGAGACACTGGTCAGTGTACAGATCTCCCCTGAGAGAGAGAGACTGAGAGACACCGGTCAGTGTACAGATCTCCCATGAGAGAGAGGGACTGAGAGACTCCGGTCAGTGTACAGATCTCCCTGAGAGAGAGGGACTGAGAGACTCCGGTCAGTGTACAGATCTCCCATGAGAGAGAGGGACTGAGAGACTCCGGTCAGTGTTCAGATCTCCCCCTGAGAGAGAGGGACTGAGAGACACCGGTCAGTGTACAGATCTCCCCCTGAGAGAGAGGGACTGAGAGACTCCGGTCAGTGTTCAGATCTCCCCCTGAGAGAGAGGGACTGAGAGACACCGGTCAGTGTACAGATCTCCCATGAGAGAGAGGGACTGAGAGACTCCGGTCAGTGTTCAGATCTCCCCCTGAGAGAGAGGGACTGAGAGACTCCGGTCAGTGTTCAGATCTCCCCCTGAGAGAGAGGGACTGAGAGACACTGGTCAGTGTACAGATCTCCCCTGAGAGAGAGGGACTGAGAGACACCTGTCAGTGTACAGATCTCCCCTGAGAGACACCGGTCAGTGTACAGATCTCCCCTGAGAGAGAGGGACTGAGAGACACCGGTCAGTGTACAGATCTCCCCTGAGAGAGAGGGACTGAGAGACACCGGTCAGTGTACAGATCTCCCCTGAGAGACACCGGTCAGTGTACAGATCTCCCATGAGAGAGAGGGACTGAGAGACTCCGGTCAGTGTTCAGATCTCCCCCTGAGAGAGAGGGACTGAGAGACACCGGTCAGTGTACAGATCTCCCTGAGAGAGAGGGTCTGAGAGACATCGGTCAGTGTACAGATCTTCCCTGAGAGAGAGGGACTGAGAGACACTGGTCAGTGTACAGATCTCCCCTGAGAGAGAGGGACTGAGAGACACCGGTCAGTGTACAGATCTCCCCTGAGAGACACCGGTCAGTGTACAGATCTCCCCTGAGAGAGAGGGACTGAGAGACACTGGTCAGTGTACAGATCTCCCTGAGAGAGAGGGACTGAGAGACACCGGTCAGTGTACAGATCTCCCCTGAGAGACACTGGTCAGTGTACAGATCTCACTGAGAGAGAGGGTCTGAGAGACACCGGTCAGTGTACAGATCTTCCCTGAGAGAGAGGGACTGAGAGACACCGGTCAGTGTACAGATCTCCCTGAGAGAGAGGGTCTGAGAGACACTGGTCAGTGTACAGATCTCCCCTAAGAGACACCGGTCAGTGTACCGATCTCCCCCTGAGAGAGAGGGACTGAGAGACACCAGTCCGTGTACAGATCTCACCCTGAGAGAGAGGTACTGAGAGACACTGGTCAGTGTACAGATCTCCCCTGAGAGACACCGGTCAGTGTACAGATCTCCCCTGAGAGAGAGGGACTGAGAGACACCGGTCAGTGTACAGATCTCCCCTGAGAGACACTGGTCAGTGTACAGATCTCCCCTGAGAGAGAGGGACTGAGAGACACCGGTCAGTGTACAGATCTCCCCTGAGAGAGAGGGACTGAGAGACACCGGTCAGTGTACAGATCCCACCACCCTGATGGAGGTTTGGTTCCTGTGTGCACGTTTACCTCCTGCATGTAGAAAGCGATTCCTCTGAGTGGTGGTGACATAGGAGACTGGGGCTGTGTGAAAAATAGCAGACAGGTGATTGAGAAGGTGCCCGAGAATGACCATCGTCCTGTGTTTCAAACTCTGCTGAGGATTCAGGGGAGGGGCTTTTCACTGCCCGACTGAGAGAGAGACTCACACACAAACAAAATGCATTAGCTCCTACCTTCATCCTCAGAAGCGTGTACAATATGTCCGTAAAAAAGCTGGCATACCCCCGCACCCGGTACTTTCCTCCAGACACCTTAAAATTATGCCCCCTCGTGTTAGCCCTTTCCACACTGGGAAGAAGTCTCTTACTCTCCACTCAATCTATGCCTCTTACCATTTTGTACACCTCTATCAAGTCCTCTCTGACCCTTTTTTGCTCCAAAGAGAAGCCCTAGCTCTCAACCTATCCTCATAAAACTTTCTGTCTAATCCAGGCACTGACTTGGTACCCTCTCTAAACCTTCTCTATCCTTCCTCTGGCGTGACCAGAACTGAACAGAACACTCCGCATGGTCCAACCAGGGTTTTATAGAGCTGTAACATTACCTCACGGTTCTTGAACTCAGTCCCCTAACTAATGAAAGCCAACACACCATACACCTTCTTAATCACCCTAGCCACTTGCACGGCAATATTGACATGGACTCCAAGATCCTTCTGTTCCTCCAGGACACTAAGACTCCTATTTTCAAGTTCGTCCTTCCAAAGTAACGGCAGAAAGGACCCAAGAACAGAGCCTCATAGTAAATGGACGTCTCTGCTGAAAAGGGATGAGGGGGGGATTTATATGCCAGCAGGAGTGGGGGGGGGGGATCTGTGGGATTGGATGCCAGCAGGAGTGAGCGGGGGGGATCTGTGGTGTTGGATGCCAGCAGGAGTGGGGGGGATCTGTGGGGTTCGATGCCAGCAGGAGTGGGGGGGGGATCTGTGGGATTGGATGCCAGCAGGAGTGGGGGGGGAAATCTGTGGGGTTCGATGCCAGCAGGAGTGGGGGGGGATCTGTGGTGTTGGATGCCAGCAGGAGTGGGGGGGATCTGTGGGGTTCGATGCCAGCAGGAGTGGGGGGGGGATCTGTGGGATTGGATGCCAGCAGGAGTGGGGGGGGGAAATCTGTGGGGTTCGATGCCAGCAGGAGTGGGGGGGATCTGTGGGATTGGATGCCAGCAGGAGTGGGGGGGGGAAATCTGTGGGGTTCGATGCCAGCAGGAGTGGGGGGGATCTGTGGGATTGGATGCCAGCAGGAGTGAGTGGGGGGGATCTGTGGGGTTGGATGCCAGCAGGAGTGGGGGGGATCTGTGGGATTGGATGCCAGCAGGAGTGGGGGGGAGATCTGTGGGGTTGGAAGCCAGCAGGAGTGGGGGGGGATCTGTGGGATTGGATGCCAGCAGAAGTGGGGTGGGGGGGATCTGTGGGATTGGATGCCAGCAGGAGTGCGGGGGGGGGGGATCTGTGGGATTGGATGCCAGCAGGAGTGAGCAGGGGGGATCTGTGGGGTTGGATGCCAGCAGGAGTGGGGGGGGATCTGTGGGGTTCGATGCCAGCAGGAGTGGGGGGGGGATCTGTGGGATTGGATTGGATGCCAGCAGGAGTGGGGGGGGGATCTGTGGGATTGGATGCCAGCAGGAGTGGGGGGGATCTGTGGGGTTGGAAGCCAGCAGGAGTGGGGGGGGGATCTGTGGGATTGGATTGGATGCCAGCAGGAGTGGGGGGGGATCTGTGGGATTGGATTGGATGCCAGCAGGAGTGGGGGGGGATCTGTGGGATTGGATGCCAGCAGGAGTGGGGGGGATCTGTGGGGTTGGAAGCCAGCAGGAGTGGGGGGGTGGATCTGTGGGATTGGATTGGATGCCAGCAGGAGTGGGGGGGGGGATCTGTGGGATTGGATGCCAGCAGGAGTGGGGGGGATCTGTGGGGTTGGAAGCCAGCAGGAGTGGGGGGGGATCTGTGGGGTTGGAAGCCAGCAGGAGTGGGGGGGGGGATCTGTGGGGTTGGAAGCCAGCAGGAGTGGGGGGGATCTGTGGGATTGGATGCCAGCAGGAGTGGGGTGGGGGGGATCTGTGGGATTGGATGCCAGCAGGAGTGTGGGGGGGGATCTGTGGGATTGGATTGGATGCCAGCAGGAGTGGGGGGGGATCTGTGGGATTGGATGCCAGCAGGAGTGGGGGGGATCTGTGGGGTTCGATGCCAGCAGGAGTGGGGGGGATCTGTGGGATTGGATGCCAGCAGGAGTGGGGGGGGGATCTGTGGGGTTCGATGCCAGCAGGAGTGGGGGGGATCTGTGGGGTTCGATGCCAGCAGGAGTGGGGGGGGGGATCTGTGGGATTGGATGCCAGCAGGAGTGGGGGGGGGATCTGTGGGATTGGATGCCAGCAGGAGTGGGGGGGGGATCTGTGGGGTTCGATGCCAGCAGGAGTGGGGGGGATCTGTGGGGTTCGATGCCAGCAGGAGTGGGGGGGGGATCTGTGGGATTGGATGCCAGCAGGAGTGGGGGGGGATCTGTGGGATTGGATGCCAGCAGGAGTGGGGGGGGGATCTGTGGGGTTCGATGCCAGCAGGAGTGGGGGGGATCTGTGGGGTTCGATGCCAGCAGGAGTGGGGGGGGGATCTGTGGGGTTGGAAGCCAGCAGGAGTGGGGTGGGGGGATCTGTGGGATCGGATGCCAGACATGGTGGGTGTATCTAAGGCGGAGATTGATAGGTTCTTGAATGGTGAGTGCGCCAGAGGCAGTTGGCAGGAGAACTGGGGATGAAGGGGCAGGTCTGGAGAAATAAATCAGTCCTGATTGAACGGTGGAGAGGACTCAATGCGCCCAATACTGTGACTAGAGGAACTCAGCAGATCAGGCAGCATAATTTTAGAGAAAACTACGTTTTCGCCGGCAGCGAAGCTGAGAGTTAACCCGAGCAGATCGGCGGTACCGTCCCTTTTCCTGACCAGCACCCGCTCGCTAGATAATAAAATGGACTCTCTGAGACTAAGAAGGAACGCAGAGAAAGAGATGAAAAACTGCCGTGTTCTGGTTTTCATCGAAATGTGTTGAAACAACTATAAACACGAGGAAATCTGCAGATGCTAGAAATTCAAACAACAACACACAAAATACTGGTGGAACACAGCAGGCCAGGCAGCATCTATAAAGAGAAGCACTGTCGACGTTTCGGGCCGAGACCCTTCGTCAGGACTAACTGAAAGGAAAAATAGTAAGAGATCTGAAAGTAGTGGGGGAGGGGGAAATGCGAAATGAATGGAGAAGACCAGAGGGGGTGGGATGAAGCTAACAACTACATGCCGGACTGGGCCCTGCATCTGGACGAAGTGACTCCGTTCTGCGCAAAGGGAACCCCCGTCTGAGAAATCTAAAGATTGAATCTGTGTGAATAATGACAATGGTTGGTGTACAAGCTTCTGTATTTAGCAGTCACTGTTCTGAGGGCATTGATAATTTTAAAATTGAAAGCCGGTCACATAACCTGCTCAGGGAGTTTGCTGTTGTGTCCATCACACCCGAGCGCGCACGCCGGGCTTTAAACCATCATCATCTCTCTACATCATCTTTTATCTGCAATTTGAGGGCAGTTCTGAGGTGTCAGTGTTGCAGATGAAGAAAGGAAACTAGGGAGCCATGATGGAGGAGCTGGCCAAAGTTGACTGGATGGATATCCTAGCAGAAAGGACAGTGGAACAGCAATGGCAGGTATCCTTGGGAATAATGCACAAGGTGCAAAATCAGTTCATCCCCCGGAGAAGGAAGGATTCAAAGGGGGGAAAGGGGCCACAGTGGTTGACAAAGGAAGTCAGAGATTGCATAGCATTAAAAAAAATGGAAATATGATAGGGCTAAGGTGAGTGGGAGGATAGATGATTGGTAAGTTTTTAAGGAACAACAGAACTTAACTAAAAAGACAATACGGGGAGAAAAAATGAGGTACGAACGCAAGCTAGCCAGGAATGTAAAGGAAGATAGCAAAAGCTTTTTTTAGGTATGTGAAGAGAAAGAAGATAGTTAAGAACAATGTTGGGCCCTTGAAGAATGAATTGGGTGAAATTATTATGGGAAACAGAGAAATAGCAGAAGAATTTAATGAGTACTTTAGATCTGTTTTCACTAAGGAAGATACAAGCAATCTCCCAGATGTATGGATGGGCCAAGGACATAGAGTAACAGAGGAAATGAAACAGATCGACATTGGGAAGGAAACGGTGATGAGTAGACTGATGGGACTGAAGGCTGACAAATCCCCAGGTCCAGATGGTCAGCACCCTAGGGTACTAAAGGAGGTGGCCCTGGAAATTGCGGATGCATTGGTAATCATTTTCCAATGTTCCTTAAATTCAGGATTAGTTCCTGAGGAATGGAGAATGGCTAATGTTATCCCACTTTTTAAGAAAGGAGGGAGGGAGAAAACAGAGAACTATCGACCTGTCAGCCTGACATCGGTGGTGGGAAAGATGCTAGAGTCCATTATTAAGGATGAAATAGTGGCATATCTAGATAGCAGTGATAGGATTGGGCCGAGCCAGCAAGGATTTACCAAGGGTAAATCATGCTTGACTAATCTGTTGGAGTTTTTCGAGGATGTAACCAGGAAGTTAGACGGGGGAGATCCAGTGGATGTAGTGTACCTCGATTTTCAGAAGGCATTTGATAAGGTCCCACATGGAAGATTGGTGGGTAAAATCAAAGCTCAGGGCATCGGGGAGAAGGCATTGACATGGATAGAAAACTGGTTGGCAGATAGAAAGCAAAGGGTAGCGGTGAATGGGTGTTTCTCTGAATGGCAGGTGGTGACTAGTGGGGTGCCACAGGTGCCACAAGTTTGCTGATGATACTAAGCTGGGTGGCAGTGTGACGTGATGAGGCTGATAGGAGAATTCAGGGTGACTTGGATAGGCTGAGTGAGTGGGCAGATACTTAGCAGATGGCGTTTAATGTGAATAAGTGTGAGGTTATCCACTTTGGGAGTAAGAACAGGAAGGCAGATTATTATCTGAACGGTGTAGAGTTGGGTAAGGGAGAAATACAAAGAGATCTCGGAGTCCTTATTCATCAGTCACTGAAGGTGAATGAGCAAGTGCAGCAGGCAGTGAAGAAGGCTAATGGAATGTTGGCCTTTATTACAAAGGGAATTGAGTACAAGAGCAAGGAAATCCTCTTGCATTTGTACAGAACCCTGGTGAGACCACACCTGGAGTATTGGGTACAGTTTTGGTCTCCAGGGTTAAGGAGGGACATCCTGGCTGTAGAGGAAGTGCAGCGTAGATTCACGAGGTTAATTCCTGGGATGTCTGGACTGTCTTACGCAGAGAGGTTAGAGAGACTGGGCTTGTACACGCTGGAATTAAGGAGATTGAGAGGGGATCTGATTGCAACATATAAGATTATTAAGGGATTGGACAAGATAGAGGCAGGAAGTATGTTCCAGATGCTGGGAGCATGGTTTGAGAGTAAGGGGTGGGTCATTTAGGACAGAGTTAAGGAAAAACTTCTTCTCCCAGAGAGTTGTGGGGGTCTACCTTTAGTGGAGGCCAATTCTCTGGATGCTTTCAAGAAGGAGCTAGATAGGTATCTTATGGATAGGGGAATCAAAGGATATGGGGACAAGGCAGGAACCGGGTATTGATAGTAATTGATCAGCCATGATCTCAAAATGGCGGTGCAGACTCGAAGGGCCGAATGGTCTACTTCTGCTCCTATTGTCGATTGTCTATAAAAATACGCATTCAGACGGTCTCTTCATAATTGCAGGAGACGCTAATCGTGTTAACCTACAGGACATTTTACCGAAATTTCACCAACGAGTCATCGTTGCCAGCGGAGGAACAAACCGTATTTATACAGAAGCTGTACTTACGAAGCTACCTTGGCAGGAGGCCGTCACAAACGGAGTCGGAATTTGCGAGGAAAACGCCTCATCTGTCACCGGCTACATCAGGAAGTTGCTACCTCAAGGACGGTCATCTTACGGCCCAACCAGAAGCCCTGGGTGAACCCGCGACGCTGCCTTCAAGTCTGGTGACAGAGCAGCCCTTGAAACTTCGTCTTAGGCACCAAGAGGGCAAAGACGGCCTACTTACCCCCCCCCCCGGTCCGATAATGTGGGCATCAAAGGCAACACCGACTACGCAAAGGAAAACAGCGTCGACTGCACCTGTGACATCTCCAAACCACCCGTCACGACACCAGCCCCGACACGGGTGACGGTCACAGTCTGTATGTGAACTCGACAGAAAGTCAACTCCTGTAAGGCGGCCGGGGCAGGAGAGATCCCAGGCCGAGTTTGCACACCGTCTCTTCACGGATATCTTCAACACTTCACTCATCCAGGCTGCCGCCCCACAGGCTTCAGAGCAGCCGCACTGTACTAAAGAACTCTACACCTTCACAACCACGGTCCAATGGGCCAAGCACAGCGAAGTGTTTTGAACGGCTCACATCAAAACCTCCATTCCTGCCACCACTGCACACTCAGCAATAATCTTACCGACAGAACCGCTCTATCTGCCAGCACCTGGCCCCGACACACCTGGAAAACAAGGACACATGTCAGAACGCTGATTCTGGATTTCCGATCGGCATTCAACACTGCTGTTCCACAAGTCGGTGAACAAACCCCTCCTCAGTGCAACCGGGCGTTACCCTTCCTAATCAACAGACCTCGGGGAGTCAGGATCCTCCCCTTCACCCTCAACGCGGGTGTCCCCCAGGGCTGTACACTCCGCTCACACACCCAACTGCACGGCTACAAGTTCGCCGATAACACGGCAGTGTGGGGCCCATCACCAACAATGATGAGCCGGGCCTACAGAGAGGAGGTGAAAGAGCTCCGGGCCCGGAGCCAGGCAAATGTCGACAAGACGAAGGAGATGGTTATCACGCCAGCCCACCCACCTTCACAGCAGCTGCAGAGAAAAGCCGTCTCCAACTCCTGCGAGCGCCATCCCAAACCACTCCGTTTTCTGAAGGCAGCTGGTCTTTGCAACCCATCCCCACGTCATTCTACAGATGTGAAGCCGAGAGCTTTCTAACAAGCTGCATCATTGCACGGTACAGTAAGTGTACGGCGGCGCACAGGAAGGCTCTACAACAGGTAGTCACAACCGCCCAGTGTATGACCTTCACCAGCTCACCTGCCAACAAAGAGGTATATACAGAAAAGGGCCAGGACATCACGAAGTATTCCGCGCACTCTGCTGTTTGTCCCACTCCCATCAGGGAGGAGGCTGCCAAGCATCCACACAGGGACACCAGACTTTAAAGCGGCTCCTTGCCCCAAGCAGTAATGCTGATCAATATCTCTACCCACTAACTCCACCGTCATTCACCTGCTACAATTTATTGTTACATACAATCAACCTGTGCAGCTAAACTATCTTATGTGTTTATAAGAGTATAAGACCATATGGCATAGGAGCAGAATTAGGCCGTTCAGCCTATCGGGTCATGGCTGATCCCGGATCCCCCTCAACCCCATGCACCTATCTTCTCGCCATATCTTTTGATGCCCTGACAGAACAGGAAACTATCATTTTCCGCCTTAAATACACCCACAGACTTGGCCTCCACCGCAGTCAGTGGCAGAGCACTCCACAGGTTCACTACTCTCTGGCTGAAGAAATTCCTCCTTGCCTCTGTTCTAAAAGGCCGCCCCTCAATTTTGTGGCTGGATACCCCCACCATAGAAAACACCCTCTCCACATCCACTATCCAGTATTTTCAACATTCGGTGGGTTTCAAAGCCATCACCCACCCACCCCACCCTGTGCCCCGCATCCCTCTAAATTCCAGTGAGTACAGGCCCAAAGCTGCCAAATGCTCCTCATATGTCAACCCCTACATTCCTGGAATCATCCTCGTAAACCTTCTCTGGACTCTCTCCAATGACAACCCATCCTTGCTGAGATACGGGGGCCAAAACTGTTGAAAATACTCCGAGTGCTGCCTGACTAGTGTATTGTAAAGGCTCAGCATTATCTCCTTGCTTTTATAGTCTATTCCACTTGAAATAAATGCTAACATTGCAATTGCCTTCTTTACCACAGTCTAAACCTGTAAATTAACCTGGGAGTCTCGCACAAGGACAGGAGTCCCTTTGCATCTCTGATGTTCGAGCCTTCTCCCCATATTTACTGTGTCTTATTATTCTGTTCTTTATCTTTTGTGTTGGTTATTTTTTGGCTGCATCGGGTCCCGAGTAACAATTATTTTGTTCTCCTTCCACTTGTGTACAGGAAATGAGTTTAAGCAGGATTGAATCTTGAATCTATGGAAGGAAAAATAGTTGACGCTTCGGGCCGACACCCTGCATTTGGACTGGAACGGAATGGACATTGTTCTTCTGGTCCATTTCCCTCCACTGATACTGCTTGGCCTGTTTGAGTTCCTCCTGCGTTTTTCTGTGTGTTTCACGGAGAGGCAGGGTAGGACAGGGGCAGTTGAGACGGGCGTCGTGGGGCGCGGGGAAGTGGAGGGGCTCCGGCTGAACCATCATCCGATGTGCTCGTCGGACCCAGGCCTCGGGATAGCAGGCGGGAGGGAGTCCCGCGTAACGTGAGCCGTCTCGCAGGGATGCCCACCGTGCGCCTCCTGTACGGGCCGCCCCTGCACACCTTCCACTTCCTCGCCTTGGAGGTCCCCAGTGGAAATCTCTTTTACGCAGCGGGGTACATCGGGGACCTGGGGTGGGATTAACAGGGTTTTGAGCAGGTTCACTGACACCTCGTCTACCTGTCCATTCTGTGGGCGGGAGGAGTCAGTTTACCACGCGTGACCGGAATGTCAAAGGCCCTCTATTGTGGACCTGTACTCTTCCAGGTTGAAGAAGAGGGCGGGGAACACCATAAAGTACTCCTCCCATCCTGCGCACGGACTGTTTGAACTGCTTCCGTCTGGTAGGCGCTTCAGATCCCTCCAGACTAAGACCAATAGGCACTGGAGAAGTTTTTTCCCTACTGCGGTCACTTTGCTGAACAGTTAACTGCCGGTTAACTGTCGGCTAACTATTACTTGGATTGCACTACTTGTATGTATAATCTATATTTTCATTTATATTTATCATTATTATTGTTATGAGCAGAGAGACAACATCTGCTGGAAGTAAATTCCTTGTATGTGTACAGGTACTTGGCGATTAAAGTCTGATTCTGATTCTGATTCTGCAGCCGCTCAATGAGCTTCTCAGGGGGCCGCTGCTGAGGTTGGTCCCGCGCTCCTCGTATACGGGGCGGGTCGTGAGGAGGGCTAGGGTGGCCATTCACGGGTCTAGGCGGCGGAAAGTGGAGGGCGCTGCCCGGGCCGACTGCCTGCCATATCCCCGAAGATACGTTCGTGCCTGACTGTCCGGGAGACGCGGCTGAAATGGGTTCAGGGGAGGACTTCCGGGAGCGGTGCCCCCCCCCCCGGGGTATTGACTGTTTTTTATAGACGGTGGTAACTATGTTTTAATCTGTTTATACTTACTGTTTTACAGATATTGAATGTCTGTACCTTGTGTATATGTTATGTAAATAAACAGTTTGTTAAAAGGGGCAGTTGTGAGTCAGCTCGGTGTGTGGACTCTCATAGGCTGATGTACAAGAACCTTGGGGTGCAAGACCACAGCTCCCGAAAGCGGCCGCACAAGTAGACAGGACGGTAGAGAAGGTTTACAGCGCATTTACTTTCATCAGTTGCGACACCGACTACAAGAGTCGGGAAGGTTTGGTGCAGTTTTATAAAACTCCGGTCTGCACATCCGGAGTAATATATTCGGTTCTGGTTGCCTCATTACAGTGCGGGTGTGGGGGCTATGGGTGCCGCCTGGATTAGGGGCATGTGGAGGTTTTGGAGAGGTGTAGAGAGTTCACCAGGATGCCGTCTGGATCTGGGGCATGTGGAGGTTTTGGAGAGGTGTAGAGAGTTCACAAGGATGCCGTCTGGATTTGAGGGTGTGAGCTGGAAGGAGAGGCTGGACAAACTTGGGTTGTTTTCTCTGGAGCGACAGAGGCTGAGGGGCAACGTGATCGAGATTTATACGATTATGAGAGGCACTGATAGCGGAGGCAGCCAGTATAACCATATAACAATCACAGCACGGAAACAGGCCATCTCGGCCCTCCTAGTCCATGCCGAACTAGTCCCACCTACACGCACTCAGCCCATAACCCTCCACTCCTTTCCTGTCCATATACCTATCCAATTTTACCTTAAATGACTGAACTGGCCTCTACTACTTCTACAGGAAGCTCATTCCACACAGCTATCACTCTCTGAGTAAAGAAATACCCCCTCGTGTTTCCCTTAAACTTCTGCCCCCTAACTCTCAAATCGTGTCCTCTCGTTTGAATCTCCCCTACTCTCAATGGAAACAGCCTATTCACGTCAACTCTATCTATCCCTCTCAAAATTTTAAATACTTCGATCAAATGCCCCCCTCAACCTTCTACGCTCCAATGAATAGAGACCTAACTTGTTCAACCTTTCTCTGTAACTTAAGTGCTGAAACCCAGGTAACATCCTAGTAAATCGTCTCTGCACTCTCTCTAATTTATTGATATCTTTCCTATAATTCGGTGACCAGAACTTCACACAATATTCTAAATTTGGCCTTACCAATGCCTTCTACAATTTTAACATTACATTCCAACTTCTGTACTCAATGCTTTGATTTATAAAGGCCAGCGTTCCAAAAGCCTTCTTCACCACCCTATCTACATGAGACTCCACCTTCAGGGAACTATGCACTGTTATTCCTAGATCTCTCTGTTCCACTGCATTCCTCAATGTCCTACCATTTACCCTGTATGTTCTATTTGGATTATTCCTGCCAAAATGTAGAACCTCACACTTCTCAGCATTAAACTCCATCTGCCAACGTTCAGCCCATTCTTCTAACCGGCATAAATCTCCCTGCAAGCTTTGAAAACCCACCTCATTATCCACAACACCTCCTACCTTAGTATCATCGGCATACTTACTAATCCAATTTACCACCCCATCATCCAGATCATTTATGTATATTACAAACAACATTGGGCCCAAAACAGATCCCTGAGGCACCCCGCTAGTCACCGGCCTCCATCCCGATAAACAATTATCCACCACTACTCTCTGGCATCTCCCATCTAGCCACTGTTGAATCCATTTTATTACTCCAGCATTAATACCTAACGACTGAACCTTCTTAACTAACCTTCCATGTGGAACTTTGTCAAAGGCTTTGCTGAAGTCCATATAGACTACATCCACTGCCTTACCCTCGTCAACATTCCTCGTAACTTCTTCAAAAAATTCAATAAGGTTTGTCAAACATGATCTTCCACGCACAAATCCATGCTGGCTACTCCTAATCAGATCCTGTCTATTCAGATAATTATTAATACTATCTCTAAGAATACTTTCCATTAATTTACCCACCACTGATTTCAAACTGACAGGTCTATAATTGATAGGCTTACTTCTAGAACCCTTTTTAAACAATGGAACCACATGAGCAATACGCCAATCCTCCGGCACAATCCCCGTTTCTAATGACATATTAAAGATCTCCGTCAGAGCTCCTGCTATTTCTACACAAACTTCCCTCAAGGTCCTGGGGAATATCCTGTCAGGACGTGGAGATTTATCCACTTTTAAATTTCTTAAAAGCACCAGTACTTCCACCTCTTTAATTGTCATAGGTTCCATAACTTCCTTACTTGTTTCCCACACCTTACACAATTCAATATCCTTCTCGTTAGTGAATACCGAAGAGAAGAAATCGTTCAAAGTCTCTCCCATCTCCCTCGGCTCCACACATAGCTGACCACTCTGATTCTCTAAGGGGCCAATTTTATCCCTCACTATCCTCTTGCTTTTAATATAACTGTAGAAACCTTTCGGATTTACTTTCACCTTATTTGCCAAACCAACCTTGTATCTTCTTTTAGCTTTTCTAATCTCTTTCTTAAGATTCCTTTTACATTCTTTATATTCCTCGAGCAATTCCTTTACTCCATGCTGCCTATATCTATTGTAGACATCCCTCTTTTTCCGAACCAAATTTCTAATATCCCTTGAAAACCTTGGTGCTTTCAAACCTTTAACCTTTCCTTTCAACCTAACAGGAACATAAAGATTCTGTACCCTCATAATTTCACCCTTAAATGACCTCGATTTCTCTATTACATCCTTCCCATAAAACAACTTGACCCAATCCACTCTCTCTAAATCCCTTCGCATCTCCTCAAAGTTAGCTTTTCTCCACTCAAAAATCTCAACTCTAGGTCTTGTCCTGTCCTTCTCCATAATTATATTGAAGCTTTATCGCCAGAGTGGAAATGTTTAATACCAGAAAATATGCATTAAGGTGAGGGGGGGGGAAGTGAAAGGAGAAACGTGCAGAAAGTTCCTCTTTGCCTGGAGTGGGTTGCCAGCGGCTGTGCGGGGCGCATGGACATGATAGACAGGGAGGGGCCCGTGGATATGCGGTGAGGTGTAGGGGAAGGGGTTTTGGAGACTGGGAGGGGCATAAGGGAGAGGGTGATGGAGTGAGGTGTTGAGGAAAGGGTTTTGGAGTCGGAGGAGCATAAGGGAGAGGGTGATGGAGTGAGGTGTCGAGGAAAGGGTTTTGGAGTCGGAGGGGCATAGGGGAGAGGGTGATGGAGTGAGGTGTTGAGGAAAGGGTTTTGGAGTCTGGGAGGGGCATAGGGGAGAGGGTGTTGGTGTCGAGGAAAGGGTTTTGGAGACTGGGAGGGGCATAGGGGAGATGGTGGAGTGAGGTGTCGAGGAAAGGGTTTTGAAGTCTGGGAGGGGCATGGGGAGAGGGTGATGGAGTGAGGTGTCGATGAAAGGGTTTTGGAGACTGGGAGGGGCATAGGGGAGAGGGTGATGGAGTGAGGTGTAGGGGAAGGGGTTTTGGAGACTGGGAGGGGCATAGGGGAGAGGGTGATGGAGTGAGGTGTAGGGGAAGGGGTTTTGGAGACTGGGAGGGGCATAGGGGAGAGGGTGATGGAGTGAGGTGTTGAAGAAAGGGTTTTGGAGACTGGGAGGGGCATAGGGGAGAGGGTGATGGAGTGAGGTGTCGAGGAAAGGGTTTTGGAGACTGGGAGGGGCATAGGGGAAAGGGTGATGGAGTGTGGTGTCGAGGAAAGGGTTTTGGAGACTGGGAGGGGCATAGGGGAAAGGGTGATGGAGTGAGGTGTCGAGGAAAGGGTTTTGGAGACTGGGAGGGGCATAGGGGAGAGAGTGATGGAGTGAGGTGTCGAGGAAAGGGTTTTGGAGACTGGGAGGGGCATAGGGGAGAGGGTGATGGAGTGAGGTGTCGAGGAAAGGGTTTTGGAGACTGGGAGGGGCATAGGGGAGAGGGTGATGGAGTGAGGTGTCGAGGAAAGGGTTTTGGAGACTGGGAGGGGCATAGGGGAGAGGGTGATGGAGTGAGGTGTCGAGGAAAGGGTTTTGGAGACTGGGAGGGGCATAGGGGAGAGGGTGGTGTCGAGGAAAGGGTTTTGGAGACTGGGAGGGGCATAGGGGAGAGGGTGATGGAGTGAGGTGTCGAGGAAAGGGTTTTGGAGACTGGGAGGGGCATAGGGGAGAGGGTGATGGAGTGAGGTGTCAAGGAAAGGGCTTTGGAGACTGGGAGGGGCATAGGGGAGAGGGTGATGGAGTGAGGTGTCAAGGAAAGGGTTTTGGAGACTGGGAGGGGCATAGGGGAGAGGGTGTTGGTGTCGAGGAAAGGGTTTTGGAGACTGGGAGGGGCATAGGGGAGAGGGTGTTGGTGTCGAGGAAAGGGTTTTGGAGACTGGGAGGGGCATAGGGGAGAGGGTGATGGAGTGAGGTGTCAAGGAAAGGGCTTTGGAGACTGGGAGGGGCATAGGGAAGAGGGTGATGGAGTGAGGGGTTCGACGAGATGGAGATGAATGTACGAGGGATCTCGGAGATGAAGAGGTATGTACAGGAGGGAAAAGGGCACGGAGATGGGAGTGACGTAGAGGAGGGGTGAAGGAAACGGGGAGGGGCAGAGGGTTCAGGTATAGGAGGTGGAGATGAATCGGGGTATAGGGGAGGGAGGAGTATAGAGAGATGGGATTAGAATGGAAAGGGATGTGGGGAGGAGAGTGTTGGAAACGGGGAGGGGCAGAGGGTTCAGGTATGGGAGGTGGAGATGAATCGGGGTATAGGGGAGGGAGGATGTCTCAGAGTGAGGTGTGTGGGAGAGGGATGGGATTAGAATGGAAAGGGATGTGGGGAGGAGAGTGTTGGAAACGGGGAGGGGCAGAGGGTTCAGGTATGGGAGGTGGAGATGAATCGGGGTATAGGGGAGGGAGGATGTCTCAGAGTGAGGTGTGTGGGAGAGGGATGGGATTAGAATGGAAAGGGATGTAGGGGAGGAGAGTGTTGGAAACGGGGAAGGGCAGAGAGTAATGAGGGTTCAGGTATGGGAGGTGGAGTTGAATCGGGGTATAGGGGAGGGAGGGGTATAGAGGGATGGGATTAGAATGGAAAGGGATGTGGGGAGGAGAGTGTTGGAAACGGGGAGGGGTGTCAGGGAGGAAAGGATAACAGAGACAAATTGGGGCACAAGGGTAGGGTTCTCGAAGATAGGGTGGGGTGCAGGGGAGGGAATGGTGTCGGGAAGGATTAGGGTGATGAAGACGAGTTGTGGTATAGTGGGGTATGACTCAGGACCGTTCTCCCCCACCCCCACACCTCACCGGCGGTCTCTCTAGAACGATATTAAAGCGCCGTCGCTGGTCGGCTGTCAACTTCCGAAGTGGGACCCGCGTTTCCCCAATGAAGTCGTTGTGACCCAGCAGGTCGGCATCGCAAACAGAAACCCTGCGGGGACAACAGGAGACCATGGGTTACAGAGGAAGATCTCACAGCCCAGGATTTCCAAGTATCCTGCTCCCGCACGAGGAACTGTCCCCCAGTCTCACCCACTCGCCTGAGAGTTTTCCGAAGGAGATCCTCGTCCATCACTCCGTAATAGACCAGCGTCTCGTTCCAGCAAGGGTTCAGGGTGTTACGCACCGTCTTTGTCCTCAGCTTGTTTCCCTGGGAATAATAACATCCATGGTTACAGAGGGAGTTTCACTCTGTGTCTGATCCCGGGAATGTGTGATGGGACGGTGTGGAGGGAGATTCACTCTGTGTCTGACCCCGGGAGTGTGAGATGGGAAGGTGTGGAGGGAGATTCACTCTGTGTCTGACCCCGGGAGTGTGAGATGGGACGGTGTGGAGGGGGATTCACTCTGTGTCTGACCCCGGGAGTCTGTGATGGGACGGTGTGGAGGGAGATTCACTCTGTGTCTGACCCCGGGAGTCTGTGATGGGACGGTGTGGAGGGGGATTCACTCTGTGTCTGACCCCGGGAGTGTGAGATGGGAAGGTGTGGAGGGAGATTCACTCTGTGTCTGACCCCGGGAGTGTGAGATGGGACGGTGTGGAGGGGGATTCACTCTGTGTCTGACCCCGGGAGTCTGTGATGGGACGGTGTGGAGGGGGATTCACTCTGTGTCTGACCCCGGGAGTGTGAGATGGGAAGGTGTGGAGGGAGATTCACTCTGTGTCTGACCCCGGGAGTCTGTGATGGGACGGTGTGGAGGGGGATTCACTCTGTGTCTGACCCCGGGAGTGTGAGATGGGAAGGTGTGGAGGGAGATTCATTCTGTGTCTGACCCCGGGAGTGTGAGATGGGACGGTGTGGAGGGAGATTCACTCTGTGTCTGACCCCGGGAGTGTGTGATGGGAAGGTGTGGAGGGAGATTCACTCTGTGTCTGACCCTGGGAGTGTGTGATGGGAAGGTGTGGAGGGAGATTCACTCTGTGTCTGGCCCCGGGAGTGTGTGATGGGACGGTGTGGAGTCGCTCCCCGCTCTATCTCCCTCCCCCTCTTGCCCACTCCTCCCTCGACCCATCGCTGCCGATTAGGACATGGATCCAATACCCACCTTGCAGGGTCCTGGCAGAAGGTGGAGCTTCACGTAAGGATCCGAAAGACCGTTCAAATCCATTGGCTTCAGACCCTGCCAATCAGGAGAGGAACAGGTCAGAGCTTAGCCAATGGGAGGAGAGCAGATCGCACCATTGGGCGGACGGAGCAATGAGTTTAACTTCTCAAAGCGTTGTACAAATTGGTGCGAATGTGTAACGTCTGACTGGACCAGGTGAGAGAGGCACAGCAACTCACTGTCAGCAGACAAAGGGTTGGTTTTTGACTTCAGAGGGAGGAAATCAGAAGTGCATCGGAGAATTAGGTGTGGAAAGGGTCAGCAACTTTAAATTCCTCGGTGTTATCATTTGAGAGAACCTGTCCAGGGACCAACACGGAACTGCAATTACGAAGAAAGCGCGTCTGCTTCCTCAGGACTTTGTGAAGATTCGGCATGAAATCTAAAACTTGGGCAAGCTTCTATAGATGTGTGGAGGCGACTGGTTGCATCACGGCCTGACATAGAAACACCAACGCCCTTGAGCGGAAAATCCTGCAGAAAATAGTGGATATGGCGAGGCAATCACGGGTAAAGCCCTCTCCATCACTCCTCATCTTCACGGGTAAAGCCCTCTCCATCACTCCTCATCTTCACGGGTAAAACCCTCCCCATCACTCCTCATCTTCACGGGTAAAGCCCTCCCCATCACTCCTCATCTTCACGGGTAAAGCCCTCCCCATCACTCCTCATCTTCACGGGGAAAGCCCTCCCCATCTTCACGGACATTTGTTGCAGGAAAGCAGCATCCATCATCTGGGACCCCACCAACCAGGACATTTTTTCTTCTCGCTGCTGCCATCAGGAAGGAGGGGCAAGAACGTCAGGACTCACACCATCAGGTTCAGGAACAATTATTACCTCTCATCCATCAGGCTCTCGAACCAGTGGGAAAACGCCACTCAACTCCACTGAACCGTTCCCACAGCCAAGGAACTCACTTTCAATGACTCTTCATCTCATATTCTTGATAGTTATTTCTTCTTTTCTCGTTTGTATTCGCCCAGTTTGTTGTCATTTTCCTGTTAGTTGTTTGTTCAGTGTAGTCATTCATTGTTTCTAGTGTTCCTGAGGCTTGCCGTGTACGCCAGTAAGGGTGTGAATCTCGGAGCTGTACTGTATGGTGACATGGGGTATTTGATACTAAACTTTGTTTGAATTTTAAAGTTTTAGAGTGTGTACAGGGAGTGGCTCTGATGTGTGTCAGTGTGTACTGATGAAGGGTCTCAAACTGAAATGCTGACTGTTTTCCTCTCCACAGGTGTTGCCTGCTGTGTTCCCCAGGACTTGTGTGAGTGTTGGGTTAAGATGTGTTTTCAGTTCCACGTCCATAGGTGCCTCAGTTGCCACACAAGTCGAGCAAGGAGCTTCAGGCAGCCTCCGTTCATCAGGGGGTAATGTTGCCGCTCGATGAAACTCCAGTTAGACCACACTTGAAATATTTAATGTGTTCAGTTCTAGTCACCTCATTATAGGGAGGATGTGGAAACTTTAGACAGGGTGCAGAGGAGATTCACCAGGATGCTGCCTGGATTAGAGAGGGTGCAGAGGAGATTCACCAGGATGCTGTCTGGATTAGAGAGGGTGCAGAGGAGATTTACCAGGATGCTGTCTGGATTAGAGAGGGTGCAGAGGAGATTCACCAGGATGCTGTCTGGATTAGAGAGGGTGCAGAGGAGATTTACCAGGATGCTGTCTGGACTAGAGAGGGTGCAGAGGAGATTTACCAGGATGCTGCCTGGATTAGAGAGGGTGCAGAGGAGATTCACCAGGATGCTGCCTGTATTAGAGAGGGTGCAGAGGAGATTTACCAGGATGCTGCCTGGATTAGAAAGCATGTCTTATTAAGATAGATAGAGTGAGCTACGGTTTTTGTCCTTGAGCGACGGAGGATGAGAGGTGACCTGATAGATGTGTAGAAGATTTTGAGAGGCATTGACAGAGTGGACAACCAGAGTACGGAAATGGCCAATACCTATAATTTAAAGGTGTTTGGAGGAGAGTATAGGGGGGATTTCAGAGGTAGGTTTCTTACACAGAGAGTGGTGGGTGTGTGGAACACTCTGCAGGAGGTGGTGGTAGAGACAGATATATTAGGGCCATTTAAAAGACAGACATATTCATGGATGAAGGAAAAAGGAAAGGTTATATGAGAGCAAAGGGTTGATCTTGGAGAAGGTTTATCGAGGCCAGAACTGAACGGTGGTCTAAGCACCTGTGCTGTGACCCCCCCTACAGACTATTACCTTTGTGAGAGATTGCCCCCCCTCACAGACTATTACCTTTGTGAGAGATTGCCCCCCCACAGACTATTACCTTTGTGAGATTGCCCCCCCACAGACTATTACCTTTGTGAGAGATTGCCCCCCCTCACAGACTATTACCTTTGTGAGAGATTGCCCCCCCCACAGACTATTACCTTTGTGAGATTGCCCCCCCACAGACTATTACCTTTGTGAGATTGCCCCCCCTCACAGACTATTACCTTTGTGAGAGACCGCCCCCCCCACAATTACCTTTGTGAAGAGATTGCCCCCTCACAGACTATTACCTTTGTGAAGAGATTGCCCCCCCTCACAGACTATTACCTTTGTGAGAGACCGCCCCCCCCTCACAGACTATTATCTTTGTGAAGAGATTGCCCCCCCACAGACTATTATCTTTGTGAGAAATTGCCCCCCTCACAAACTATTACCTTTGTGAGAGACCACCCCCCCTCACAGACTATTATCTTTGTGAGAAATTGCCCCCCTCACAAACTATTACCTTTGTGACCGCCCCCCTCACAGACTATTACCTTTGTGAGAGACCGCCCCCCTCACAGACTATTACCTTTGTGAAGAGACCGCCCCCCCTCACAGACTATTACCTTTGTGAAGAGATTGCCCCCCCACAGACTATTACCTTTGTGAAAGACCGCCCCCCCTCACAGACCATTACCTTTGTGAGTGACCGCCCCCCCCCCTCACAGACCATTACCTTTGCTCTGTGAATTGAACACTGCAGAACCTGCTCCTCCGACCGGTACAACAGGTCAAATTCCAGAGTGCCCAGGCTCACTGGAATTACAAGACAGCAGCATTAGTGAGGGCAAGGGAGAGAGAGGAGTGGGGGACGGAGAGGAGTGGGGGACGGAGAGGAGTGAGGGACGGAGAGGAGTGGGGGACGGAGAGGAGTGGGGGACGGAGAGGAGTGGGGGACGGAGAGGAGTGGGGGACGGAGAGGAGTGAGGGAGGGAGAGGAGTGAGGGAGGGAGAGAGAGGAGTGGGGGACGGAGAGGAGTGGGGGACGGAGAGGAGTGGGGGACGGAGAGGAGTGGGGGATGGAGAGGAGTGAGGGAGGGAGAGGAGTGAGGGAGGGAGAGAGAGGAGTGGGGGACGGAGAGGAGTGAGGGACGGAGAGGAGTGGGGGACGGAGAGGAGTGGGGGACGGAGAGGAGTGGGGGACGGAGAGGAGTGGGGGAGGGAGAGGAGTGAGGGAGGGAGAGGAGTGAGGGAGGGAGAGAGAGGAGTGAGGGAGAGAGAGGAGTGAGGGAGAGAGAGGAGTGGGGGACGGAGAGGAGTGAGGGAGGGAGAGGAGTGAGGGACGGAGAGGAGTGGGGGACGGAGAGGAGTGGGGGACGGAGAGGAGTGGGGGACGGAGAGGAGTGGGGGACGGAGAGGAGTGAGGGAGGGAGAGGAGTGAGGGAGGGAGAGAGAGGAGTGGGGGACGGAGAGGAGTGAGGGAGGGAGAGGAGTGAGGGAGGGAGAGGAGTGAGGGAGGGAGAGGAGTGAGGGAGGGAGAGGAGTGAGGGAGGGAGAGAGAGGAGTGGGGGACGGAGAGGAGTGGGGGACGGAGAGGAGTGAGGGAGGGAGAGGAGTGAGGGAGGGAGAGAGAGGAGTGGGGGACGGAGAGGAGTGAGGGAGGGAGAGAGAGGAGTGGGGGACGGAGAGGAGTGTGGGACGGAGAGGAGTGGGGGACGGAGAGGAGTGGGGGACGGAGAGGAGTGTGGGACGGAGAGGAGTGGGGGACGGAGAGGAGTGAGGGACGGAGAGGAGTGAGGGAGGGAGAGGAGTGAGGGAGGGAGAGGAGTGGGGGACGGAGAGGAGTGAGGGAGGGAGAGGAGTGAGGGAGGGAGAGGAGTGAGGGAGGGACGGAGAGGAGTGAGGGAGGGAGAGGAGTGAGGGAGGGAGAGGAGTGAGGGAGGGAGAGGAGTGAGGGCAAGGGAGAGGAGTGAGGGAGGGACGGAGAGGAGTGAGGGAGGGAGAGGAGTGAGGGAGAGAGAGGAGTGAGGGAGGGAGAGAGGGAGGGAGAGGAGTGAGGGAGGGAGGGAGAGGAGTGGGGGACGGAGAGGAGTGGGGGACGGAGAGGAGTGGGGGACGGAGAGGAGTGGGGGACGGAGAGGAGTGGGGGACAGAGAGGAGTGAGGGACGGAGAGGAGTGGGGGACGGAGAGGAGTGGGGGACGGAGAGGAGTGGGGGACGGAGAGGAGTGGGGGACGGAGAGGAGTGAGGGAGGGGGAGGAGTGAGGGAGGGAGAGAGAGGAGTGGGGGACGGAGAGGAGTGGGGGACGGAGAGGAGTGAGGGAGGGAGGGAGAGGAGTGAGGGACGGAGAGGAGTGAGGGACGGAGAGGAGTGGGGGACGGAGAGGAGTGGGGGAGGGAGAGGAGTGGGGGACGGAGAGGAGTGGGGGACGGAGAGGAGTGGGGGACGGAGAGGAGTGGGGGACGGAGAGGAGTGAGGGAGGGAGAGGAGTGAGGGAGGGAGAGGAGTGAGGGAGGGAGAGAGAGGAGTGGGGGACGGAGAGGAGTGAGGGAGAGAGAGGAGTGGGGGACGGAGAGGAGTGGGGGACGGAGAGGAGTGAGGGAGGGAGGAGTGAGGGAGGGAGGAGTGAGGGAGGGAGAGGAGTGGGGGACGGAGAGGAGTGAGGGAGGGAGAGAGGGAGGGAGAGGAGTGTGGGACGGAGAGGAGTGGGGGACGGAGAGGAGTGAGGGAGGGAGGAGTGAGGGAGGGAGGAGTGAGGGAGGGAGAGGAGTGGGGGACGGAGAGGAGTGAGGGAGGGAGAGAGGGAGGGAGAGGAGTGTGGGACGGAGAGGAGTGTGGGACGGAGAGGAGTGAGGGAGGGAGAGGAGTGGGGGACGGAGAGGAGTGGGGGACGGAGAGGAGTGAGGGAGGGAGAGGAGTGAGGGAGGGAGAGGAGTGAGGGACGGAGAGGAGTGGGGGACGGAGAGGAGTGAGGGAGGGAGAGGAGTGAGGGAGAGAGAGGAGTGGGGGAGGAAGAAGACTGAGGGCGGGGGAGGAGGGTAAGGGAGGGAGCGGAGTGACGACATGGGAGTGGGGGAGGTGTGGGGTTGGGAGCGGAGTGAGGGCGGGGGAGGAGGGTAAGGGAGGGAGAGGAGTGACGACATGGGAGTGGGGGAGGTGTGGGCGCAAGGTAATGGGAGGGAGTGATGTGTGGGCAAGGGAATGGGGAAGGGAGAGATGTGAGGGCAAGTGAGTTGGGGAGGGAGGGGTGGGACGTCAGGGAGCGGGGGAAGGGGAGGGAGAGAAGAGGATGGTGCGAGGAGGAGGGAGATGGAGGTGTGTTGGTGGTGAGGGTGTGTATGAGTAGTGAGGGGGATAAACGGGGAGGAGACGGGCCAGTGTGGGTGAGGATGTTGGAGGGAGAGGTACTCCAAAACTACGGGGCACAAACTTTGGGTGAGATGAGAGAGATTTAAAAGGGACCCAAGGGGGCAATATTTCTCACTAAGAATGGGGAACGAGTTGCCAGAGGAAGTGGTTGAGCAGGGACAGTAGGAAGCACTGGGAGTGTTTGGGGACATGGACCAACAGCAGGGAATCGGGTGGACACCGTGGCCGTTAGGGATTTTCTCTTTGGAGCGAACGACTTGTCGGGGCGTACAAAATGGTAAAAGATATTGACCGAGCGTGGACAGCCAGGGCGGAAATGGCTACCCCTAGGGACCATCATTTCAAGGTGATTGAAGAAAAGTGCGGGGAGTTGTCAGAGGTGTTTTACTCAGCCTGTCAGGGGTGAATGTAGAATCAGGTACAATACGGGCATTTTATTACGCAAAGAGTGGTGAGTGTCGGAACCCCTCAGCCCCACGGTCTCCAAGCAGCGACCCTCCTGCGTCAGTAGGTTTTCTGCCCCAGGTGCTAAGAGATGACGACTGGGGCGGGGTGGAGGGGATGGAACAGCAAGGTGAGGCGGCAGAGTGGAGACGGGATGGGCGGGAGGGAAGGAGGAATGGAGGGATTTAGGGATGGAGAGATTGACGAACTGAGGTGATGGATGCCGGGACTGAGGGCCGGAGATCAGGGAACCACTCACTTGAATCATCCGAGTCATTGGCATCGAGTTCCGGAGACTCCGGGTGCGGCTGTGGTCCGGCTCCAGCTTCGGCCTCGGCACCCGCCGCCAATCCGGGTCTGGGCCCTTCGGCTGATCCATTCCAGGTCCCGCTACGGGTTCTGCCGCTGATCCGGCTCCGGGTCCGCGTACGGCCAGCGGTCGCGGGAAGCGGTGCGAGATGTGAGGAATGGGCCGGATGGGTCCCGGGTTCACGTCAATAGCCATGTGTTCGTGTATGGACGGAGCGGATTTCTCCCTCCCAGCCATGGAGCCGGAGGGGACAGAGTGTTGATTTGGAACGGAGTCGGAGTAGAGAGAGGGCGGGAGTGGGAGTGGAAAGGATGGAGACCAGAAGCGGACTGGGAACAACTTGGAGAGGTTACCGTGAGAGTGGAGCCCGACGGAGAGCGGGAGGGGAGTAAGTCCGGAGCAGACCAGAGTCAGACTGCAGCAGGACCGGGGTTGTAGGATCGGAGTAGATCAGGGTCAGACTGCAGCAGGACCGGGGTTGTAGGGTCGGAGTAGATCAGGGTCAGACTGCAGCAGGACCGGGGTTGTAGGGTCGGAGTAGATCAGAGTCAGACTGCAGCAGGACCGGGGTTGTAGGGTCGGAGTAGATCAGGGTCAGACTGCAGCAGGACCGGGGTTGTAGGGTCGGAGTAGATCAGAGTCAGACTGCAGCAGGACCGGGGTTGTAGGGTCGGAGTAGATCAGGGTCAAAGTGGGATTGATCGGAGTCAAATCAGCAAATTCGGATAACAGTGGAATGGAACCAGAGCCGAACCTGAAGTGAGATAAACCAGATCGATAGCAGACAGACCAGAATGAAGTCTGGAACGGACCACGGAGGTAAAACCGAGACTCCTCCTGAGATCTCAGCCTCCGACCCTCCCCGCGTCCGGAGATCCCTGTGTCTGACGCTCCCTGCGTCCGGAGATCCCTTTGGCCGAAGGTCACTGAGTCCGGAGATCCCTGTATCCGACCCTCCCCGTGTCCGGAGATCCCTGTGTCTGACGCTCCCTGTGTCCGGAGATCCCTTTGGCCGAAGGTCACTGAGTCCGGAGATCCCTGTGTCTGACGCTCCCCGTGTCCGGAGATCCCTGTGTCTGACGCTCCCTGTGTCCGGAGATCCCTTTGGCCGAAGGTCACTGAGTCCGGAGATCCCTGTATCCGACCCTCCCCGTGTCCGGAGATCCCTGTGTCTGACGCTCCCTGTGTCCGGAGATCCCTTTGGCCGAAGGTCACTGAGTCCGGAGATCCCTGTGTCTGACGCTCCCCGTGTCCGGAGATCCCTGTGTCTGACGCTCCCTGTGTCCGGAGATCCCTTTGGCCGAAGGTCACTGTGTCCGGAGATCCCTGTGTCTGACGCTCCCTGTGTCCAGAGCCCTATCCCCCACTCTGCTAGATGGTATTCCGGAGAGCGGGAGCGGTGCCGAGCGGAGGAACAGCTGTGAGAATGAGTGGGAGAGAGATCTGTCCGCACCGACAGCTCCTAGTACACACCAGCTGGTCCTGGGGCGGAGGAGGGAGGGAATTCTTCTCCTGACGGCAGAGAGCTGAGTCTGTGTGTGGGGTGGGGCAAATACTGTCTCCATGTATACAACTCCCGAGAGAGAAAAAACAGCCCCCACCTCTGTCCCCCTCTTTCCCCTACTCTAGCCATTCCCTCTCCAACCCCTCCACCCCATTCCCCTCTGTATTCCCTTTCTCCCATCACCCCTCCCTCTTAACCTTCCTATCCCCATTCCCCTCTTCCCAATCCTTCCTATCACTCTCTCTCCTCCCCTCTTCGCTCCCCTTCATTTCACTCTCCCTTCTCTCTACTCTCCCCTTTCCTCATCTCCCCTCCTCTCTCCCTCTCCCCTGTTATCCTCCTCGCTCTCCTCTCCCTTTCTACCTCACTTCATTCCCCTCCCCCTCCCTCCTTCTCCCCCACCTCATTCCCCTTCCCACTCCTCCCCACCTCATTCCCCTTCCCACTCCTCCCCACCTCATTCCCCTCCCTTCTCCTTCTCCCTCCTCTCCACCCCTCCCCTTTCTTCCCCCTCTCCTCTCTTCTTCACTCCTGTTCTACCTTTCGCTCTCCTCTCCCACTTCCTTCCTCCTTCTCCCCTCATTCTCTCCCTCCCCCTTTTTACATCCTGTCCCACCTTTCTCTCCCCTCTCTCCCCTTTCTTCCTCCCCTTCCCCTCCCTTTCACCACACCTCTTCCATTACATCCCCCTCCCCTTTCCTTTCTCCCTCCCACATCTCCCACACTCCCCCTCCCTCTATCCACTTTTATTTCCTCTTCTTTCCCCTTTTCCCCTCCCCTACCCTCTCCAGCTTTATTTCCCCTCTACCTCTCCCTCCCTTGCCCCGTCTCTACCCCCCTCTCCCACACTCCCCCAGATGTCAGTCTGTCCACCCCGCCCCACCGCTCTGCTGCCAGCGACGGCTCATTGACGCGGTCATTGACACCGGGAGACGCAACACACCCTCGTCAGACCTTAGTCATCACTGAGGGACGACCACGGGGAGGGGGAGGGTGGGGTGGAGGAACTGAGAGAGAGGTGAGGGATTGGGGAGATGAAATGAATGAGGAAGGTAGGGAGAGAGAGAGGGTTGAGTGAGAGAGTGGACGGAAGTGGGGGAGGGGGAGAGTGCATAGTGGAGGGAGGGACAGGTGACAGAGGGAGAGAAGAAACAGATATAGGAGAGATGGAACGGGAAAGGAGGACCAGGGAGGGAGGAGGAGAGGAAGGTTGCTGGAGGGAGAGGAGTGTCAGGGGACGGGTGTTGCAGGGACACGTGGATAGTCAGGGAGAGGAACATTGACAGAGTGTCAGGATCTGGACGCAGAACATAACTCACTCTGGGTCATTGCCACTGGTTCAGTTGGTGTAACAGACACCCCAGGATCACATCATCTTCCATACTGACCGGTGCATCCAGTCACCACTCAGACAGACAGACACACATACACTCCCTCTCTCTCACACACACAGGCAAGTCCACAAAGACATACATTGTACAATGTCTACATTGATGCAGGCTCTGATACAGACACTGATACACTGTATAATGTATACACTGACACAGGCTCTGATACATTGTACAATGTATACATTGATGCAGGCTCTGATACAGACATTGATACACTGTATAATGTATACACTGACACAGGCTCTGATACATTGTACAATGTATACATTGATGCAGGCACTGCCTCGCGCACACACACACACACACACACACACACACACACACACACACACACACACACACACACACAGAGTCACAGAAAAGTACAGCACAGAAACAGGCCTTTCGGCCCATCCAATCCGTGTCAAACCATTAAACTGCCGTTGACCTCCACCAAGACCTTAGCTCTCTATATCCCTACCATCCACTTACTTATCCAAATTTATCTTAAATGTTAAAATCAAGCTCATGTGTACTCCCTCCACTGGCAGCTCTTTCCACACTCTCACAACCCTCTGAGTGAGGTGTCTCCTCATATTCCCATTAAGCATTTCACCTTTCGTCCTTAACCTATGACCTCTTGTTGTAGTGCCATTCAACCTTAATGGAAAAAGCCTGCTTGCATTTACCCTATCTATACCCCTCATAATTTTGTATACTCTTATCAAATCACTTTGCCTTTCATGTTGTGAAGAATGCAGTTTGAACATACCCAATCTTTCCTTATAACTCAGGTCATCCAGACTCAGAAACATTCTTGCAAGTTTTTCTGTACTCTTTCAATCCTATTTACATCTTTCCCATCGGTAGGTGACCAAAACTGCACATAATACTCCAAGTAGGCCTCACCAACATCTTGTATAACTTCAGCATCACATCCCACCTCTTCTACTCAATACTTAGGTTTAAGAAGTCCAATGCGTCAAAAAAACTTTCTTTATGACCCTATCTACCAGTGATGCCACTTTCACAAATTTATGGACCTGTATCCTTTGTTCTCGCACACTCCTCAGTGCCCTACCATTCACTCTGTAAGACCCACCCTGATTGATCCCACCAAAGTGTAGCACCTTGCACTTGTCAGCTTTAAATTTCATCTACCATTTTTCAGTCCATTTTTCCAGCTGGTCCAGATCCTGCTGCAAGCTTTGAAAACCTTCCTCATGGTCACTGCACCCCCAGTCTTGGTGCAAATTTGCTGACCAATTTACCACATTACCATCCAGATCATTGATATAGATGTCAGACAACAGCTCCAGCACCGATCCTTGCGACACACTACTACCGCTCTCTGGCTTTCCCGCAAAGCCAATGTCTAATCCAATTCATGACCTCATCTTGAATGCCGAGCAACTGGACCGTCTTGACCAACCTCCCATGCGGGACCTTGTCAAGTGCCTTGCTAAAGTCCATGTAGACAACATCCACTGCCTTGCCTTCATCCACTTTCCTGGTAACATCCTCAAAAAATTCCATAAGATTGGTTAGACAAGACCTAACACACACAAAGTCATGCCAACTATCCCCAATCTGTCCCTGTCTATCTAAATCCACTCCCTTAGAATACCTTCCAATAACTTTCCCACTGCTGATGTCAAGTTCACTGGCCTATAATTTCCCGGTTTATTCTTAGAGCCTTAAATAGCAGAACAACATCGTCTATCCTCCAGTCCTCTGGTACCTCACCTGTCGCTAAGGTTGATTTAAATAACTCTGTTAGAGCCCTGGGTATGTCTGCACTTGCCTCCCGCAGGGTCCGAAGGAACACCCTGTCAGACCCTGGGGATGTATCCATCCTGATTTGTCTCAGGTCAGCAAACTCTTCCTCCTCTGTATTCTGTACAGGCTTTGCCTCCCATCTATAGAATCTCAGTCCACCTCCTGAGGAAATACAGATTCAAAAGATGTGTCTCTTTTGGGTCCACACTTAGTTTACCATTCTGAAAGTCTAGAGAACCAATTTTGTATCGGGGGTATGGTTTTGTATGGTTTGCTTCCAGTTCCTCGTGCTGGAGAGGGCAGGAACAGAGAGATAATGGATCTGAATGTGTGGCTGAGGAACTGGTGCAGGAAGCAAGGATTTACATTCTTGGACCACTGGGATCTGTTTTGGGGGGGGGTGAATTTTACAAAAGGGACGGGTTGCACCTTAACAGGCGGGGGACCAGCATTCTGGCAGACAGGTTTGCCACTGCAACACAGATGTGTTTAAACTAAGTAGTTGGGGGGGGGGGGGATGAACTGGAAATATAAGGATGGAGTTAAAGGGAAAGTGAAAATAAGAAAAGTTAAAAAGGACAACAGAATCAATGGAGTAGAAATCAAGAAGAGATCATACAGTATGGCCAAGTGAAATATGAATTGATATGAAAGGAGAGGGGAGTAATGAATTAAAAGTATTATATATGAATGCACAAAGTATAAGAAATAAAGTAGATGAGCTTGAGGCTCAGTTGGAAATTGGCAAGTACGATGTTGTGGGAATAACAGAGACATGGCTTCAAGCGGACAGGGCCTGGGAAATGAATATTCAAGGTTATACATCTTATCGAAAGGACAGACTGACTGGCAGAGGGGGTGGGGTGGCTCTGTTGGTGAGGAATGATATTCAGTCCCTTGTGAGGGGGGACATAGAATCAGGGGATGTAGAGTCAGTATGGATAGAACTGAGAAATTCTAAGAACAGAAAGACCCTAATGGGAGTTATCTACAGGCCCCCAAACAGCGGTCTGGATGTAGGGTGTAAGTTGAATGAAGAGTTAAAATTGGCATGTCCCAAAGGTAATGATACAGTTGTCATGGGGGATTTCAACATGCAGGTAGACTGGGAGAATCAGAATGGTACTGGACCCCAAGAAAGGGAGTTTGTGGAGTGCCTCCGAGATGGATTCTTAGAACAGCTTGTACTGGAGCCTACCAGGGAGAAGGCAATTCTAGATATAGTATTGAGCAATTAATCGGATTTGATCGGGGACCTCAAGGTAAAGGAGCCATTAGGAGGTAGTGACCATATGTTTTAACCTACAATTTGAGAAGGAGAAGGGAAAATCAGATGTGTCAGTATTACAGTTGAACTAAGGGAACTATGGAGCTATGAGGGAGGAGCTGGCCAAAGTTCAATGGAACAATACCCTAGCAGGGGAGACAGTGGAACAACAATGGCAGGTATTTCTGAGAATAATGCAGAAGGTGCAGGATCGGTTCATTCCAAAGAGGAAGAAAGATCCTAAGGGGAGTAAAGGGCGGCCGTGGCTGACGAGGGAAGTAAAGGGCAGTATAAAAATAAAAGAGAAGTATAACATAGCAAAGATGAGCGGGAAACCAGAGGACTGGGAAGCTTTTAAAGAGCAACAGAAGATAACAAAAAAGGCAATACGTTTGGACAGATTTGGATAACAGTAGAAGGATCAGTTTGAGTCAGCATGGATTTATGAAGGGAAAATCATGCTTGACTAATCTTCTGGACTTTTTTGAGGATGTAACTATTAAAATGGACAAGGGAGAGCCAGTGGATGTAGTGTACCTGGACTTCCAGAAAGCTTTTGATAAAGTCCCACATAGGAGATTAGTGGGTAAAATTAGGGAACATGGTATTGGGGGCAAAGTACTGACATGGATTGAAAATTGGCTGGCTGACAGGAAACAAAGAGTAGTTATTAACAGGTCCCTTTCGGAATAGCAGGCTGTGATCAATGGGGTACCGCCAGGTTCGGTGCTGGGACCGAACAATATACACATGTAAACAATGTTTACAATATACATTAATGATTTAAATGAAGGGATTAAAAGTAACATTAGCAAATTTGCAGATGACACAAAGCTGGGTGGCAGTGTAAAATGTCAGGAGGATGTTATGAGAATGCAGAGTGACTTGGAGAGGTTGGGTGAGTGGGCAAATGTATGACAGATGTGGTTTAATGTGGATAAATGTGAGGTTATCCACTTTGGTGGCAAGAACAGGAAGGCAGATTACTATCTAAATGGAGTCAAGTTAGGAAAAGGAGAAGTACAATGAGATCTAGGTGTTCTTGTACATCAGTCAATGAAAGCAAACATGCAGGTACAGCAGGCAGTGAAGAAAGCTAATGGCATGCTGGCCTTTATAACAAGAGGAATTGAGTGTAGGAGTAAAGAGGTCCTTCTGCAGCTGTACAGGGCCCTGGTGAGACCCCACCTGGAGTATTGTGTGCAGTTTTGGATATGGGGAGAGGGCAGGAACGGGGTACTGATTGTGTATGATCAGCCATGATTACAGTGAATGGCAGTGCTGGCTAGAAGGGCAGAATGGCCTACTCCTCAACCTATTGTTCCCAAGGACAGGCAGGAACTGAGGAATGCAGTGATCCCAGATCCCTCAATCCGCAGGGACAGACCAGGAAGAGAGGGATTGAGGAAGCTTTTGCTGCCTCTGCAGCATTAAATTCATGCCCTCCTGTTCATTAGTCAGTCTGGAGCATTTGTCCGGAAAGGCACGCACTTACCCCTTCCTTGATCACGTCTGGAATAGGGTGGGGCAGAAGGTGAATCAACCCCTTGAACCCCAGCCTGCCTTTTGGAGAAGGTACTCCGAAAGCATTGTCGGGGAAGAAGCCTTGGGATTTAGGCTCAGCAATGGTGAAGAAAGTTAGTTTGATTTCCAGGTGGGCAACCCAGAAGACAGGTATTGAGCTGGATGTTGGGTGCGCACTCTAACCCCACCCCGGGGAGTGGGGAGTGTCCCGACACACCCGTAACGTGGCGGATGGTCTGTGTACAGTCTAACCCCACCCCGGGGAGTGGGGAGCGTCCCGTCACACCCGTAACGTGGCGGATGGTCTGTGTGCAGTCTAACCCCACCCCGGGGAGTGGGGAGTATCCCGTCACACCCGTAACGTGACGGATGGTCTATGCCCAGTCTAATCCCATCCCGGGGAGTGGGGAGCGTCCCGTCACACCTGTAACGTGGCGGATGTTGTACACAGTCTAACCCCACCCCGGGGAGTGGGGAGCATCCTGTCACACCTGTAACGTGGCGGATGTTGTACACAGTCTAACCCCACCCCAGGGAGTGGAGAGTGTCCCGTCACACCTGTAACGTGGCGGATGTTGTACACAGTCTAACCCCACCCCAGGGAGTGGAGAGTGTCCCGTCACACCAGTAACGTGATGGATGTTGTACACAGTCTAACCCCACCCCAGGGAGTGGAGAGTGTCCCGTCACACCTGTAACATGACGGATGTTGTACACAGTCTAACCCCACCCCGGGGAGTGGGGAGCATCCTGTCACACCAGTAACGTGATGGATGTTGTACACAGTCTAACCCCACCCCAGGGAGTGGAGAGTGTCCCGTCACACCTGTAACATGACGGATGTTGTACACAGTCTAACCCCACCCCGGGGAGTGGGGAGCATCCTGTCACACCAGTAACGTGATGGATGTTGTACACAGTCTAACCCCACCCCAGGGAGTGGAGAGTGTCCCGTCACACCTGTAACATGACGGATGTTGTACACAGTCTAACCCCACCCCGGGGAGTGGGGAGCATCCTGTCACACCAGTAACGTGATGGATGTTGTACACAGTCTAACCCCACCCCAGGGAGTGGAGAGTGTCCCGTCACACCTGTAACGTGACGGATGTTGTACACAGTCTAACCCCATCCCGGGGAGTGGGGAGTGTCCCGTCACACCTGTAACATGACGGATGTTGTACACAGTCTAACCCCACCCCGGGGAGTGGGGAGCGTCCTGTCACACCCGTAACGTGACGGATGTTGTACACAGTCTAACCCCATCCCGGGGAGTGGGGAGTGTCCCGTCACACCTGTAACGTGGCGGATGGTCTGTGAGCAGTCTAAACCCACCCCGGGGAGTGGGGAGCGTCCCGTCACACCCGTAACGTGACGGATGTTGTACACAGTCTAACCCCACCCCGGGGAGTGGGGAGTGTCCCATCACACCTGTAACATGACGGATGTTGTACACAGTCTAACCCCACCCCGGGGAGTGGGGAGTGTCCCGTCACACCTGTAACATGACGGATGTTGTACACAGTCTAACCCCACCCCGGGGAGTGGGGAGCGTCCCGTCACACCCGTAACGTGGCGGATGTTGTACACAGTCTAACCCCACCCCGGGGAGTGGGGAGCGTCCCGTCTCACCCGTAACGTGGCGGATGTTGTACACAGTCTAAACCCACCACGGGGAGTGGGGAGCGTCCCGTCACACCCGTAACGTGGCGGATGTTGTACACAGTCTAACCCCACCCCGGGGAGTGGAGAGTGTCCCGTCACACCCGTAACGTGACGGATGTTGTACACAGTCTAACCCCATCCCGGGGAGTGGGGAGTGTCCCGTCACACCTGTAACATGACGAATGTTGTACACAGTCTAACCCCACCCCAGGGAGTGGGGAGTGTCCCGTCACACCCGTAACGTGACGGATGTTGTACACAGTCTAACCCCACCCCGGGGAGTGGGGAGCATCCTGTCACACCCGTAACGTGACGGATGTTGTACACAGTCTAACCCCACCCCGGGGAGTGGGGAGTGTCCCATCACACCTGTAACATGACGGATGTTGTGCCCAGTCTAACCCCACCCCGGGGAGTGGGGAGTGTCCCATCACACCTGTAACGTGACGGATGTTGTACACAGTCTAACCCCACCCCGGGGAGTGGGGAGCGTCCCGTCACACCCGTAACGTGGCGGATGGTCTGTGCATAGCCTAACTCCACCCCGGGGAGTGGGGAGCGTCCCGTCACACCTGTAATGTGGCGGATGGTCTGTGCGTAGTCTAACCCCACCCCGGGGAGTGGGGAGCGTCCCGTCACACCTGTAATGTGGCGGATGGTCTGTGCATAGTCTAACCCCACCCCGGGGAGTGGGGAGTGTCCCGTCACACCTGTAACGTGGCGGATGTTGTACACAGTCTAACCCCACCCCAGGGAGTGGAGAGTGTCCCGTCACACCCGTAACGTGATGGATGTTGTGTGCCCAGTCCAACCCCACCCCGGGGAGTGGGGAGCGTCCCGTCACACCCGTAACGTGGCGGATGTTGTGTGCGCAGTCTAACCCCACCCCGGGGAGTGGGGAGCGTCCCGTCACACCCGTAACGTGGCGGATGTTGTGTGCGCAGTCTAACCCCACCCCGGGGAGTGGGGAGCGTCCCGTCACACCCGTAACGTGGTGGATGTTGTACACAGTCTAACCCCACCCCGGGGAGTGGGGAGTGTCCCATCACACCTGTAACATGACGGATGTTGTGCCCAGTCTAACCCCACCCCGGGGAGTGGGGAGTGTCCCATCACACCTGTAACATGACGGATGTTGTACACAGTCTAACCCCACCCCGGGGAGTGGGGAGCGTCCCGTCACACCCGTAACGTGGCGGATGTTGTACACAGTCTAACCCCATCCCGGGGAGTGGGGAGTGTCCCGTCACACCTGTAACGTGGCGGATGGTCTGTGAGCAGTCTAACCCCACCCCGGGGAGTGGGGAGCGTCCCGTCTCACCCGTAACGTGGCGGATGTTGTACACAGTCTAAACCCACCCCGGGGAGTGGGGAGCGTCCCGTCACACCCGTAACGTGGCGGATGTTGTACACAGTCTAACCCCACCCCGGGGAGTGGGGAGCGTCCCGTCACACCCGTAACGTGACGGATGTTGTACACAGTCTAACCCCATCCCGGGGAGTGGGGAGTGTCCCGTCACACCTGTAACATGACGGATGTTGTACACAGTCTAACCCCACCCCAGGGAGTGGGGAGTGTCCCGTCACACCCGTAACGTGACGGATGTTGTACACAGTCTAACCCCACCCCGGGGAGTGGGGAGCATCCTGTCACACCCGTAACGTGACGGATGTTGTACACAGTCTAACCCCACCCCGGGGAGTGGGGAGTGTCCCATCACACCTGTAACATGACGGATGTTGTGCCCAGTCTAACCCCACCCCGGGGAGTGGGGAGTGTCCCATCACACCTGTAACGTGACGGATGTTGTACACAGTCTAACCCCACCCCGGGGAGTGGGGAGCGTCCCGTCACACCCGTAACGTGGCGGATGGTCTGTGCATAGCCTAACTCCACCCCGGGGAGTGGGGAGCGTCCCGTCACACCTGTAATGTGGCGGATGGTCTGTGCGTAGTCTAACCCCACCCCGGGGAGTGGGGAGCGTCCCGTCACACCTGTAATGTGGCGGATGGTCTGTGCATAGTCTAACCCCACCCCGGGGAGTGGGGAGTGTCCCGTCACACCTGTAACGTGGCGGATGTTGTACACAGTCTAACCCCACCCCAGGGAGTGGAGAGTGTCCCGTCACACCCGTAACGTGATGGATGTTGTGTGCCCAGTCCAACCCCACCCCGGGGAGTGGGGAGCGTCCCGTCACACCCGTAACGTGGCGGATGTTGTGTGCGCAGTCTAACCCCACCCCGGGGAGTGGGGAGCGTCCCGTCACACCCGTAACGTGGCGGATGTTGTGTGCGCAGTCTAACCCCACCCCGGGGAGTGGGGAGCGTCCCGTCACACCCGTAACGTGGTGGATGTTGTACACAGTCTAACCCCACCCCGGGGAGTGGGGAGTGTCCCATCACACCTGTAACATGACGGATGTTGTGCCCAGTCTAACCCCACCCCGGGGAGTGGGGAGTGTCCCATCACACCTGTAACGTGACGGATGTTGTACACAGTCTAACCCCACCCTGGGGAGTGGGGAGCGTCCCGTCACACCTGTAATGTGGCGGATGGTCTGTGCGTAGTCTAACCCCACCCCGGGGAGTGGGGAGCGTCCCGTCACACCTGTAATGTGGCGGATGGTCTGTGCATAGTCTAACCCCACCCCGGGGAGTGGGGAGTGTCCCGTCACACCTGTAACGTGGCGGATGTTGTACACAGTCTAACCCCACCCCAGGGAGTGGAGAGTGTCCCGTCACACCCGTAACGTGATGGATGTTGTGTGCCCAGTCCAACCCCACCCCGGGGAGTGGGGAGCGTCCCGTCACACCCGTAACGTGGCGGATGTTGTGTGCGCAGTCTAACCCCACCCCGGGGAGTGGGGAGCGTCCCGTCACACCCGTAACGTGGCGGATGTTGTGTGCGCAGTCTAACCCCACCCCGGGGAGTGGGGAGCGTCCCGTCACACCCGTAACGTGGCGGATGTTGTGTGCGCAGTCTAACCCCACCCCGGGGAGTGGGGAGCGTCCCGTCACACCCGTAACGTGGTGGATGTTGTACACAGTCTAACCCCACCCCGGGGAGTGGGGAGCGTCCCGTCACACCCGTAACGTGGCGGATGTTGTACACAGTCTAACCCCACCCCAGGGAGTGGGGAGCGTCCCGTCACACCCGTAACGTGGCGGATGTTGTACACAGTCTAACCCCACTTGGTTTAGGAGGAAAGAGAGAGACAGAGAGCCAAGAGTTAGTACAAATCATGATTGGTTTAATATTTCACAGTTTGTTGGAAAAAGCTGGTGGTTCCACGTGGATGAAAATAGTCACAGTTCATACATTACGTCATGGCAAACAATTTCTGAAACCCTCCCTACAGCTCACGAGGAGGGAGACAGACTCGTCCCTGGGGTCTCTCATTCACCACAGAGATCGGGGAATGGTGACTGGTGGTGCGCGTGCTAAAATATTTGGGAGCGTAGGGATAGGGCCCCATGGCAGAGCAGCCTGAGGAATGGGGCCCATGGTGCCGGGGGCCGAAGCATGGGTCTCACAGGGAAGGAGTGAAGGATCATGGCCCCATAGTGGAAGAGGCTGGGGGAATGGGGACCCACTGCAGAGGAGGATCGGGGAACGGGGCCCAACAGCGGAGGAGGCCAGGGGAATGGAGCTCCACAACAACGTAGGCTGGGGGAATGGGACCCCAAAGAAGGGCATGGGAACAGGTTCCCACAGTAGAGGAGGCCTGGGAAATGGGATCCCTAGGGAGAGGAGGCTGGAGACAGAGTCTAACAGTGGAGGAGCTCAGGGGAATGGGGCCCCACAATAGAGCAGGCTGTGGGAATGGGTCCCCACAGTGGAGGAGGCTGAAACATGAGTCCAGAGGCATAGGTATTGGTTAAAGAGCACAGGAAATTGACCCCAGGGTGGAGCTCGTGGAATGTGTCTCACAGCAGAACAGCCCAGAGAACAAGGCCCCATGGCAGATGAGGCTGGGGAATGGGGCCCCGCGGTGGAGAATCTGGGGGAACAGAGCCCCACAGCAGAGGATCTGGGGAATGCGGCCCCCACGGTGGAGGATCTGGGGGAACAGGGCCCCACAGTGGAGGATCTGGGGAATGCGGCCCCCACGGTGGAGGATCTGGGGAATGCGGCCCCCACGGTGGAGGATCCCGAGGAACGGGCCCCACAGTGGAGGATCTGGGGAATGGGACCCCACGGTGGAGGATCCCGAGGAACGGGCCCCACAGCGGAGGATCCAGGGAATGGGGCCCCCACGGTGGAGGATCCCGAGGAACGGGCCCCACAGCGGAGGATCTAGGGAATGCGGCCCCCACGGTGGAGGATCCCGAGGAACGGGCCCCACAGTGGAGGATCTGGGGAATGGGACCCCACGGTGGAGGATCCCGAGGAACGGGCCCCACAGTGGAGGATCTGGGGAATGGGACCCCACGGTGGAGGATCCCGAGGAACGGGCCCCACAGCGGAGGATCCAGGGAATGGGGCCCCCACGGTGGAGGATCCCGAGGAACGGGCCCCACAGCGGAGGATCCAGGGAATGGGGCCCCCACGGTGAAGGACCCAAGGAAATGGGACCCCACGGTGGAAGAGCCCAGGGAACAAGAACCCACCCCTTCCTGTTCACTCCCACCATCCACACTCCAGACCAGGTGTTTAATTACTCCAGAACGACCCCACTCCTTTGTGTTGATCCACTCTGGGTCATTGGTAGAGGGTGGGAGAGAGGTATGGAAGGAAAGAGTGTGGTGGAGGAGAACAGGGAGGGAGGGAGAGGAGGAAGGGGAGGAGGAGAGAGGAGGGGAGATAGGGGGAAGAAGGGTGGAGATAGAGTGGGGGCCAGACTGAGCAGGCAGTGAGACGAGGCTCAGAGAGACGATGGTGATTCACGTTGATGACGCAGCAAATGAGGCGATGGGTTAGATCGAAACCTCATATTCACGGGTCTCCTGGGGGTAGAGAAAAAGTGAGTGTGAGAGGCTGTGGAGGGAGTTTCACTCTGTGTCTGATCCTGGAAGTGTGTGATGGAACGGTGTGGAGGGAGATTCACTCTGTGTCAGACCCTGAGAGTGCGAGATGGGACGGTGTGGAGGGACGTTCACTCTGTCTGACCGTGGGAGTGTGTGATGGGATGGTGTGGGAGGGAGTTTCATTCTCCATCTGACCCTGGGAGTGTGTGATGGGACTGTGTGGAGGGAGCTTCACTCTGTCTGACCGTGGGAGTGTGTGATGGGATGGTGTGGGAGGGAGTTTCATTCTCCATCTGACCCTGGGAGTGTGTGATGGGACGGTGTGGGAGGGAGATTCACTTTGTGACTGACCCGGGGAGTGTGTGATGGGACAGTGTGGAGGGAGATTCACTCTGTGTCTGACCCTGAGAGTGCGAGATGGGACGGTGTGGAGGGACATTCACTCTGTCTGACCCTGGGAGTGTGTGTTGGGATGGTGTGGGAGGGAGTTTCATTCTGCATCTGACCTTGGGAGTGTGTGATGGGACAGTGTGGAGGGAGTTTCACTTTGTGTCTGACCCCGGGAGTGTGTGATGGGACAGTGTGCAGGGAGCTTCACTCTGTGTCTGAGCCCGGGAGTGTGTGATGGGACAGTGTGCAGGGAGGTTCACTCTGTGCCTGACCCTGGGAGTGTGTGATGGGATGTTGAGATCTCGGATGTGTGTGAATGGACAGTGAGACCTTGGGAGTGTGTGATGGGATGGTGCGGAGGGAGATCCATACTCACTCCTGCCTCAAACAGGGGATTGTTGAAGTCCGATTCGACGGTGATGGGGCTGTACGAGTGGGATTTGGAGAGTGGGTTCCGGAAGAACGATTTTCCTTGGAACCTGTGGAGGGAACGCGAGGGTAAATCTGTCCCTGATATCACACTTCCCTCACTCTCCTCTCCCTACGTGCCCCTTCTTCTTCTTGGCTCCTCCTTCCTCACCACAGACCCCCTACCCCTCTAACTCACCTGCAGACACACACAAGCCCCTTATTCCCATAGCCCCTCCCACATGTCCCTCCCCTATAACCAAGCACTCCCTCTTCTTTAGACCCCCAACACACTCCACCCCCCACCAGATATTGTGACACCAAACCCCCCTCCAAACTCACTTGGTGTAGTAGAGGTAGATCCCACCAATCAGGAGGATGACCAGGATGATTGGCAGGATGATGGCCAGCACAATGTGTCCACCCACCACCTGGTGGGAGGGGCCACTCGCCTTAGACACTGTATGGGGAAAGAGGGAAGGGGTGATTGGGTAAGGGAGACACAACCACAATGTGAGAATAAGTGGCTCCCATCTTCCCTGTGACCCTCAACTCCCACAACCTCTCCATGAAGCCCAACATATCTCCTTCCAGCACTCACCTTGCAGGTTATGGGCATCATACAATCCTTCATAGGTGACTGAAAGAGAAGGAGGGTGTTAGTCCATGCACACAGCATCCGACACATTACCCATTCCGTCAACAAAACGCTCCCCACTCCACTGGCCGGGGTTAGACTGTGCACACAGCATCTGACACATTACCCATTCCATCAACAAAACGCTCCCCACTCCCCTAGCCAGGGTTAGACTGTGCACACAGCATCCGACACATTACCCATTCCCTGTCAACAAAATGCTCCCCACTCCCCTAGCCGGGGTTAGACTGTGCACACAGCATCCGACACATTACCCATTCCCTGTCAACAAAATGCTCCCCACACCCCTAGCCGGGGTTAGACTGTGCACACAGCATCCGACACATTACCCATTCTGTCAACAAAACGCTCCCCACTCCCCTAGCCAGGGTTAGACTGTGCACACAGCATCTGACACATTACCCATTCTGTCAACAAAACGCTCCCCACTCCCCTAGCCAGGGTTAGACTGTGCACACAGCATCCGACACATTACCCATTCCGTCAACAAAATGCTCCCCACTCCCCTGGCCGGGGTTAGACTGTGCACACAGCATCTGACACATTACCCATTCCGTCAACAAAATGCTCCCCACTCCCCTGGCCGGGGTTAGACTGTGCACACAGCATCCGACACATTACCCATTCCCTGTCAACAAAATGCTCCCCATTCCCCTAGCTGGGGTTAGACTGTGCACACAGCATCCAACACATTACCCATTCCGTCAACAAAATGCTCCCCATTCCCCTAGCTGGGGTTAGACTGTGCACACAGCATCCAACACATTACCCATTCCGTCAACAAAACGCTCCCCACTCCCCTGGCCGGGGTTAGACTGTGCACACAGCATCCGACACATTACCCATTCCATCAACAAAACGCTCCCCACTCCCCTGGCCGTGTTTAGACTGTGCACACAGCATCTGACACATTACCCATTCCCTGTCAACAAAACGCTCCCCACACCCCTGGCCAGGGTTAGACTATGCACACAGCATCCGACACATTACCCATTCCGTCAACAAAATGCTCCCCACTCCCCTCGCCGGGGTTAGACTGTGCACACAGCATCCGACACATTACCCATTCCGTCAACAAAATGCTCCCCACTCCCCTAGCCGGGGTTAGACTGTGCACACAGCATCTGACACATTACCCATTCCCTGTCAACAAAACGCTCCCCACTCCCCTGGCCGTGTTTAGACTGTGCACACAGCATCTGACACATTACCCATTCCCTGTCAACAAAACGCTCCCCACACCCCTGGCCAGGGTTAGACTATGCACACAGCATCCGACACATTACCCATTCCGTCAACAAAATGCTCCCCACTCCCCCAGCCAGGGTTAGACTGTGCACACAGCATCCGACACATTACCCATTCCGTCAACAAAACGCTCCCCACTCCCCTGGCTGGGGTTAGACTGTGCACACAGCATCTGACACATTACCCATTCCGTCAACAAAACGCTCCCCACTCCCCTAGCCGGGGTTAGACTGTGCACACAGCATCCGACACATTACCCATTCCCTGTCAACAAAATGCTCCCCACTCCCCTGGCCAGGGTTAGACTGTGCACACAGCATCCGACACATTACCCATTCTGTCAACAAAATGCTCCCCATTCCCCTAGCTGGGGTTAGACTGTGCACATAGCAGCCGACACATTCCCCATTCCCTGTCAACAAAACACTCCCCACTCCCCTGGCCAGGGTTAGACTGTGCACACAGCATCTGACACATTACCCATTCTGTCAACAAAATGCTCCCCATTCCCCTAGCTGGGGTTAGACTGTGCACATAGCATCCGACACATTCCCCATTCCCTGTCAACAAAACACTCCCCACTCCCCTAGCCGGGGTTAGACTGTGCACACAGCATCCAACACATTACCTATTCCCTGTAAACAAAACGCTCCCCACTCCCCTAGCCAGGGTTAAACTGTGCACACAGCATCCGACACATTACCCATTCTGTCAACAAAATGCTCCCCACTCCCCTGGCCAGGGTTAGACTGTGCACACAGCATCCGACACATTACCCATCCCCTGTCAACAAAACGCTCCCCACTCCTCTGGCCGGGGTTAGACTGTGCACACAGCATCCGACACATTACCAATTCTGTCAACAAAACGCTCCCCACTCCCCTAGCCAGGGTTAGACTGTGCACACAGCATCCGACACATTACCCATTCCGTCAACAAAATACTCCCCACTCCCCTAGCCGGGGTTAGACTGTGCACACAGCATCCAACGCATTACCCACTCCGTCAACAAAATACTCCCCACTCCCCTGGCCGGGGTTAGACTGTGCACACAGCATCCAACGCATTACCCACTCCGTCAACAAAATACTCCCCACTCCCCTGGCCGGGGTTAGACTGTGCACACAGCATCCGACACATTACCCATTCCGTCAACAAAATACTCCCCACTCCCCTGGCCGGGGTTAGACTGTGCACACAGCATCCAACACATTACCCATTCCTCTATTTACATAGAGTTTCAAATTTAGTCAGCACGGAAACTGGTTCTTCAGCCTACCTGGTCTATGCCAAGTACACTTCCATCAAAGTCAATCCTGTCTGCTGTGTTTGGCACGTGCCCTACTAAACCCTTTTTCATCCATGTATCTTTCCCAGTGTCTTTTAAATGTTGTTAATGTACCTGCCTCAATCACATTCTGTGGCATTCGGTGACATTATTTCACTTTTTCAGCTCTTCTGCTTGTTGCTTTGGACATGATTGTGTTTCAGAAATTGTTGGAGCCTGTGACGAACAGTTTGGAGTTCAGTCGAATGATCTGGTGCTCTACTGTTCAAGAGCATGACCTGCTTCATGGAGAAGAGCAGAGACGGGGCACGGGGCCACGACTGACTCCATTTTGAAGCATCAAAGCGAATGCGGAGGAAGTCCGTTGTCGCTCTCAATGGAGGTTACTAGCGGGTCGGCAGCATTAGGAAGGCCGCAGGGCAGTGGACAGGCGGTCGCTTTCCATGGAAAGGCTGAGTTTAAGCGGCCAATCTCCTCGATCCTGAATGGATGAAGGATGTTTTTGAAATTCTGACATTTTTGTGAGTAGTTTCTTTCTTGTTGCCGATTGTTGGGTTGAGGCTCCAGGTGATCGATTTGTTAGCTTTTGTGTGAGGGAGGGGTTAGGAATTTGGGATCTGATGTTTTTTTCTGTGCGGGCGGTCGGAGATCTGGGGCCATTGGTCCTGTTCTTTTCGGCAAGGGAGGGTTTGGGGGTTTGATGTTATTCTGTTCTTTTCAGAAAGGGGTTTGGGGATTGTGAGTTTTGTTTCTTTTTTCTTTTTGTGCAGGCTGACATCTTTTCTTTCAACAACCCCCATGGATTCTCTATGTTTCATGGCTGTCTGGAGAAGATGAATATCGGAGCAGTATTGTACGTGCAAACTTTGACAACAAAATGAACTTTTGAACCTCTAATCTTTGACGCCCTTAATAATCAAAATCTTTTGCTTTAAATATACCCAGTGATTTGGCCTCCACAGCCATTTATGGAAACGAATTCCATAGATTCACTATAGGTGAAGAAATTCCTCCACGTCTCTATTTTAAATGGACGTCCCTCTAAAGGGACGGTGCCCTCTGGTCCAGGACCCTGTCCTTCCCACTTTAAGAAACAACCTCTCCACATCCACTCTATCTGGGCTTTTCAATATTTCACAGGTTTCAAAGAGATTCCCCTTCTTCCCCATTCTTCTAAACTCCGGTAAGTGCAGACCCAGAGCCATCAAACACTCCTCATACATTAACCCTTTCATCCCCTGAATCATTCTCATGAACCACCTCCGGACTCCCAACAATGCCAGCACAGCTTTTCTTACATAAGGGGCCCAAAACTGCTCACTACACTCCAAGAGTGGTCTGACCAATGCCCTGCAAAGCCTTGGCATTACATCTTTGCTTTTATTTTCTAGTCCTCTTGAAATGAATGCGAACATTGCTTTTGCCTTCCGCAGCACAGACTCAAACTGCACGTTAACCTTTAGGGAATCCCGCACATGGATTCCCAAGTCCCTCAGATGTTTCGAATTTTCTCTCCATTTATAAAATAGTCTATGCCTTTATTCCTTCTACTAAAGTGCGTGACCATACACTTCCCTGCACTGTATTCCATCTGTCATTTCTTTGTCCATTCTCCTAATCCATCTGTCCCTTTGCAGACTCCCCGCTTCCTCAACATTACCTGTCCCTTCACCTATCTTTGTACCATCTGCAAACTTGGCCACAAAATCTTTAATTCCATCATCAAATCATTGACATACAGAGTTACATAAAAAGAAGTGGACCTAAAACCAACCCCCGTGTAACACCACTCATCACTGGCAGCCAACCAGAAAAGGTTCCCTTTATTCCCACTCTGCCTCCTGCCAGTCAGCCAATCTGCAGTTCATGCAGTTCATCCTTCCTATATCATGGGCTCTTTGTAAGCAACTCCATGTCAAACCTTGTCAAAGGCCTTCTGAAAATCCAGCACTGACTCTCCTTTGTCTATCCTGCCTATTACTTCTCTATAAAATTCCAACAGATTTGTCAACCAAGATTTCTCAAGGAAAACATACCGACTTTGGCCGATTTTACCAGGTGCCTCCAAGACCCCCAAAACTTCACCCTTAACAATCGACTCCAACACCTCCCCAAGCACTGAATTCAGGCTAACTGGCCTATAATTTCCTTTCTTCTGCCATCCTCCCTTCTTAAAGAGTGGTCTGACATTTCCAATTTTCCAGTCCTCAGGAACTGTTCCAGGATCTAGTGATTCTTCTTTTATTACTAATACCTCCAAGATCTCTTCAGCTATCTCTTTCTGAACTCTGGTGTGGTCCGGGCCTTCTCTACCTTCCAGCTTCCAAAGACCCCCCTAACTTCATGACCCCTGACACCTGGAAATTTCAGTTCTCTGCTCATTTCTTCCAAGCTGAAAACTGTTGCAAAATACTCATTCAGTTTGTCTGCTATTTCCTCATCCCCCGTTACTAATTGTCCAATATCAATATCCACTATCACCTCTTTTACTCGTTATAGTAAAGTCAGTCTCCTGCACGCCCAGCCTGCCAAAACCAGGCTGATCACCTTGGTACAGGGGAGGAAAATAGGCCAACTGCCTGGATTCAGCAGGGAAGCCCAGGCAACACGTCCCCGAGAGGTTTCCTAGTGAACCGGCTGCCGTTGGCTGGCGGTTGTCCACAAGTGGTTACTCCCCCCCGCGCCCCTCGAGCAGGTACCTTTGCAGAAGGGAGAGGGGCTGCTCCAGTGGGAGGGGCGGCCAGAGAGGCAGGTGATGCTTGCCTGGCCAACCAGCTCAAAGCCTTCGTAACAGAAGAAGTGGAGGGTCTCTCCGGGTCGGTAATGCTGCTTGTAGAGTGTCAGGTAGCCGTTGTCAGGGACGCCAGGGTTCAGGCAGGGCTGGTGTGTCACTGGTGGGGGAGGGAGAGAGAGGTGGGGTGGAAGAGGGAGGAGGGAGAAGCGGAGGAGGAGAGGGGGATGGGAAAACGGGGTGGTGGGGGTAGAAGAGAGGTGGGGTGGAAGAGGGAGAAGCGGAGGAGGAGAGGGGGATGGGAAAACGGGGTGGTGGGGGTAGGGGGAGAGAGGGGAGAGTTGGAATCCCATCACAGGGCTGTCCTTCACGATGCCTGACTCTCCCCTCACCCCAGCCCACCCTCCAGCATTCACACCCTTGCCCCAGCCCCATTTCTCCTCACCCTCCATCCACTCCTCAGCCCCTGACATTTTCCCACCCCCCACCCCCGCTCGTCCGCCCATTCCCGGTACGTACAGACACACTTGGGTGGGGGCGCACTCCATTTCGGACGCAGAGCATTGCGGCCGAGGCAGGTGAGGGTGGTGCTGCCCTCCAGTGAGTGACCCTCCTCACACGCATACTGTACTCGGGAGCCCACCGGGAAACGCAAACCTGGGGTGAGGCGCAGTCCGTGGGGAACCTCGCCGGGATCTGGGCAGGACAGCACTGGGGGGGGGGGGGGGGGGAGGGTGGAGAGAATGAGAGAAAATCTCAGACATGGAGGTTAGATGCAGAGAACACGCACATGCCTGGGGAACATACACACTCAGGTGAGGTGCGCGCGCGCACACACACACACACACACACACGCGCGCACACATGGGGAACACACACACACTCTCTCTCACGCGCGCACACATGGGGAACATACACACACACTCTCTCTAATGCACGCACACATGGGGAACATACACACACATATACACACACACTCTCTCATGCGCACACACATGGGGAACATACACACACACTCTCTCATGCGCGCACACATGGGGAACATACACACACACTCTCTCTCTTATGCGCGCACACATGGGGAACATACACACCGATACACACACACACTCTCTCACGCGCATACACATGGGGAACATACACACACTCTCTCTCTCATGCGCGCACACATGGGGAGCATACACACACATACACACACACTCTCTCACACGCATACACATGGGGAACATACACACACACTCTCACACGCATACACATGGGGATATCTCTCTCTCTCTCTCTCTCTCTCTCCCCCCCCCCCCCCCCTCCACTGAGGAACAGCCCTGGGGAACACACCTTCGGCCTCACCTTTCTGACAAGAAGGGGGCGGGTTGCTCCAGGAAAGATCCCATTGGCACATGAGGATGTCAGCGCCGACGATGTCATAGCCAGGCTCGCACTGATAGGTCACCACTGTTCCACGGACCAGGCTGGAATGGGACAGGGACTTCCAGCCGTGCGGGATGGGGCCCAGGGTGGGGCAGGTGTCATTTCGGAGCATCTCTGGGGGTGGGGGAGGGGAGGATGGAGAGGGAGGGAGGGAGGGAGGGTAGGGATACGAGAGGTGGAGACATAGACAGGAGGGCAGATAAGATTGTTAATAATGAGCTGGGATTCATTTGGGTTAACCCTTCCCCGCCTCAGCCCAATGGTCTCTGACCTACCGTCCCTCCCACTTCCTTCCCCCAAACCTCCCTGTTCCACCCAAGGGAGTGGAGGGTAAAACCTCTGGTCTCCCCTAGGACCCACAGCCTTCCACCCTCTTCCTGCTCCCTTCCTATCTCCCCTCTCCCCATCCACCCTCTCCCCCTCCCCCTCGCCTTGTTCCCCCACCCACCAGCGAAGTGGATGATGAAGCCCTGGGTCTCTCCCAGGGCCGGCTGCCGGCTGTCGGACTGGAACTGGATGGTGGCGTGGCAAGAGGTGCTGAACAGCTTGAACCGCTGCCTCTGCCCCAGGTACTGGCCCAGCACCCGCGAGTTGAGGTCTGGCCCGTCAAACACCGACAGGATGTCGTTCCGCCGGATGTTCAGGCTGCAGGACCGAGGGAGGCAGAGATGAGGGATGGAAAAGAGAGAGAAAGAGATGAGAGGGGGGAGAGAGTAACAGAGAGGGAGGACGGGAGAGGGGGAATGCAGAGAGGAAATAAGGAAGGGAAAGAAGAATGGGTAACAACAGGTTAGGGGAGTGAGAGAGGGAGAGGGAGGGGGTAAGGGAGGCGCTGGGGAAGGGATGAGGGACGGGGAGGTGGAGAAGAGGAAGATATGGGGAAAGGTGGGTAAAAGTGAGGGTGCTGGGTCACGGTGAGATTCGTCGACATCTCCATATCGATGACTATTCACCAGTGAGGGAGAGAGAGGGTGAGGGATGGTCCTAGGGTGAGAGAGACAGGGAGAGGGATGGACGTAGAGCTAGAGAAGAAGGAGAGAGGTGCACCTACATCTCCACATCGATGACCATCCGCCGGTCCTCTCTGACGTGCAAGGTCCACACACAGTCCTGGTTCCTGCCGTAAACCTCGGGCCATTCTGGTGAGAAGATCACTCCAGAGACCTCGGACATGTCCCCTCCGCAGGTCGCTGTGTACAAGGGACAGAGTCATATAGATACGATAAACAGGAGGAGACCGTTCGGGCCTGCCCCACCTTGTGATCAATAATCACAGCTGATCTGCCTGTGTATTCAGCTTGCTGTATAAAAATCTATCCAACTGAGTCTTAAATAATGCATATTTAATGAGGTACATCCATTGCTTCCCTGGGCAGAGGATTCCACAGATTCACTGCTCTCTGGGAAAAGTTTCTCTTCACCTCCATCCTAAATCTATTCCCTGAATCTTGAGACTGTGTCCCTCGTTCTAGTCTCACCAACCAGTGAAACAAGTTGTCCTGCCTTTATCATCTATCCCTTTCAGAGTGCAAGGTCCATCTATCCCTTATAGATATGTTTCTATAAGATCCCCTCTCATTCTTCTGAATTCCAGCCAGTACAGTCCCAGGTGGCTCTTCTCCAGAACCAGCCTGGTGAGCCTCCTGTGCACCATCTCCAAAGCCGATCATTAGATTCACCTGTACACCTGCTCGGAATGCTAGTATCTGATCAGCCAATCATGTGGCAGCAACTCGATGCATAAAAGCATGCAGACATGCTGAAGAGCAAATGTCAGAATGGGGAAGAAATGTGACTTTGACTGCGGAATGATTGTTGGTGTCAGTGGAGAAACTGCTCATCTCCTGGGGTTGTCACCCACAACAGTCTCTAGAGTTTACAGAGAGTGGTGCAACACACAAAAAACATCCAGTGAGCTGCAGTACTGAGGGCAAAAACAATGTCTTAATGGAAAAGGTCAAAGGAGAATGGTCAGACTAGTTCAAGCTTACAGGCAGGTGACAGTAACTCAAATCACCACGTGTTATAACATTGGTAGTCTACACCAGCAGAAGACCACAAGCATACACTTAGTGGCCACTACTCAGAAACTGGCTTACAAGGTGAATCTCTCAGACAGACCCTCACTCAGCCTGTTCAACAAGGTCACTCCACACCCAAAGGGTAAGTTATTGGAAGGTATTCTAAGGGACTGGATGGATAGGGACTGATTAGGGATCGTCTGCATGTCGTTGTGCAAGGTTGGTCATGACTAATTATAGTTATCGAGTTTTTTGAGGAAGTTACTAGGAAAGTGGATGAAGACAAAGCTGTGGTTGTTGTCCACATGGACTTTAGCGAGGCATTTGACAGGGTCCCGAATGGAAGGTTCAGTCAGCTGGCACTCAAGATGAGGTAGTAAGTTGGACTAGACATTGGTTTTGCAGAAGAAACCAGAGAGTGTTTGTAGATGGTAGACAAATCGAAGCAAAAGACATCCACATGTTCCACTCATTCACCGCAATCTTTACATCCTCAGAGACCTGCCCTTTCTCAAGCTACGCTATGTCTGCCTGATTAACCACTTCTATCCAGACATCTCATTATTTCTTCCTGAAAGTTTTGAGTATTTTCATAACCACGGACTGACTGGCGTACAGTTTTCGGTCTTTCGCCGACAACCTTTTTTAAACACTGGCTTCCATCCCCTTGGGATCTGCCCAGAGGACAGAAGGAGGGTGACAGAGACGAGGAGGGGTGTAGGTGAGGGAGGTGGTCATGGAGACAAGGAGGGGTATAAGGGAGGATAGGTGTTACATAGATGGTGAGGGGTTTAGGGAAGGGAGGGGTTCACAGAACTGGTGTGGTGTGGGGGGTGTTCATTGACACAGGGAAGTAGGTACCTCGACAGATGGGCTCACTGCTGTTCCAGTGGGGATCCTGGGGGTCAATACACTCAATAGCCCCTGCTCCCTGCTCCAGGGCATAACCAGGGAGGCAAGAGAAGTTGACGATGGAACCCACCTCGAACGAAGGGATGCTGGAGGTGAAGTTCCCATGGGCAACAAATGGTTCATAGCAGTGGTCTCGCTCAAAGGCTGGAGGGGAAAAGAAAGGCTGGAGTTGTTATGGAATTTTCCTGTATCACTGTTTCCTCCACACACTGAATCCCCTCCCAAGCTCATGAACACTCTCCCCCATCCCTGACTCTCCCTCTGCACAGCAAATCCCTCCCACAACCCACGGAAACTCTCCCCCATCCCTGACTCTCCCTCTGCACACCAAATCCCTCCCACAACCCACGGAAACTCTCCCCCATCCCTGACTCTCCCTCTGCACACCAAATCCCTCCCACAACCCACGGAAACTCTCCCCCATGCCCAACTCACCACACCAGCCACACTCCTGTCCACAGCCCACAGGCACGCTCCCTTCCTCCCCCTTTCCCAGGGTGCATTTCCTCACCCTCATATCGCAAAGCCAGGACAAGTGGCAGTGCTGAGTTCTCGGATACCAGCTCCACGAAGATCTCCCGGGAGTCACTGACGATCCCACCCTCAGGAATGTCATCGATATCCGAGTGGAAGATGGCTGGTCCTCCTGGCGCAATTCCATTCCGGATGATCAGCCTGGGATATCCCCAGGATTGGAAAAGGGAGAGAGAAGAAGTCAGTGATCGGGATCCAGTGGGTCTTTCCATGCGATCTGGTGAGGCTTTCGGAGACCCAAAGTGTGTTTTTCTGGGAATTCTGGATGGTGTTCTCTCAGACTACTGGGTGCAGATGGTGTTGTGGACAGTGGAGATGGTGTTGTGGATAGTGGGGATGGTGTTGTGGACAGTGGAGATGGTGTTGTGGATAGTGGGGACGGTGTTGTGGATAGTGGAGACGGTGTTGTGGACAGTGGAGATGGTGTTGTGGACAGTGGAGATGGTGTTGTGGACAGTGGGGACGGTGTTGTGGACAGTGGGGACGGTGTTGTGGACAGTGGAGACGGTGTTGTGGACAGTGGGGATGGTGTTGTGGACAGTGGGGACGGTGTTGTGGACAGTGGGGACGGTGTTGTGGACAGTGGAGACGGTGTTGTGGACAGTGGGGACGGTGTTGTGGATAGTGGAGATGGTGTTGTGGACAGTGGGGACGGTGTTGTGGATAGTGCAGACGGTGTTGTGGACAGTGGAGACGGTGTTGTGGACAGTGGAGATGGTGTTGTGGACAGTGGGGACGGTGTTGTGGACAGTGGAGACGGTGTTGTGGACAGTGGGGACGGTGTTGTGGACAGTGGAGATGGTGTTGTGGACAGTGGAGACGGTGTTGTGGATAGTGGAGATGGTGTTGTGGATAGTGGAGATGGTGTTGTGGACAGTGGAGACGGTGTTGTGGATAGTGGAGACGGTGTTGTGGACTGTGGAGATGGTGTTGTGGACAGTGAAGACGGTGTTGTGGATAGTGGAGATGGTGTTGTGGATAGTGGGGACGGTGTTGTGGATAGTGGGGACGGTGTTGTGGACAGTGGGGACAGTGTTGTGGACAGTGGAGACGGTGTTGTGGATAGTGGAGATGGTGTTGTGGACAGTGGAGACGGTGTTGTGGACAGTGGAGACGGTGTTGTGGACAGTGGGGACGGTGTTGTGGACAGTGGAGATGGTGTTGTGGACTGTGGAGATGATGTTGTGGACAGTGGGGATGGTGTTGTGGACAGTGGAGACGGTGTTGTGGACAGTGGAGACGGTGTTGTGGACAGTGGAGACGGTGTTGTGGATAGTGGAGATGGTGTTGTGGATAGTGGAGACGGTGTTGTGGACAGTGGGGATGGTGTTGTGGACAGTGGGGATGGTGTTGTGGATAGTGAAGACGGTGTTGTGGACAGTGGGGACGGTGTTGTGGACAGTGGAGATGGTGTTGTGGATAGTGGAGATGGTGTTGTGGACTGTGGAGATGGTGTTGTGGACAGTGGAGATGGTGTTGTGGACAGTGGGGACGGTGTTGTGGACAGTGGAGATGATGTTGTGGACAGTGGGGATGGTGTTGTGGACAGTGGAGATGGTGTTGTGGACAGTGGAGATGGTGTTGTGGACAGTGGGGACGGTGTTGTGGATAGTGGAGATGGTGTTGTGGACAGTGGAGATGATGTTGTGGACAGTGGAGATGGTGTTGTGGACAGTGGGGACGGTGTTGTGGACAGTGGAGACGGTGTTGTGGACAGTGGGGACGGTGTTGTGGACAGTGGGGACGGTGTTGTGGACAGTGGGGACGGTGTTGTGGATAGTGGAGACGGTGTTGTGGACAGTGGAGACGGTGTTGGGGACAGTGGGGACGGTGTTGTGGACAGTGGGGACGGTGTTGTGGACAGTGGAGACGGTGTTGTGGACAGTGGGGACAGTGTTGTGGACAGTGGGGACAGTGTTGTGGACAGTGGGGACGGTGTTGTGGACAGTGGGGACGGTGTTGTGGACAGTGGGGACGGTGTTGTGGACAGTGGGGACGGTGTTGTGGATAGTGGAGATGGTGTTGTGGACAGTGGAGACGGTGTTGTGGATAGTGGAGACGGTGTTGTGGACAGTGGAGACGGTGTTGTGGATAGTGGAGACGGTGTTGTGGACAGTGGAGACGGTGTTGTGGATAGTGGAGACGGTGTTGTGGACAGTGGGGATGGTGTTGTGGACAGTGGAGACGGTGTTGTGGATAGTGAAGACGGTGTTGTGGACAGTGGGGACGGTGTTGTGGACAGTGGAGACGGTGTTGTGGACAGTGGAGACGGTGTTGTGGATAGTGGAGACGGTGTTGTGGATAGTGAAGACGGTGTTGTGGACAGTGGAGATGGTGTTGTGGACAGTGGAAATGGTGTTGTGGACAGTGGAGATGGTGTTGTGGACAGTGGGGATGGTGTTGTGGACAGTGGGGATGGTGTTGTGGACAGTGGGGACGGTGTTGTGGACAGTGGAGATGGTGTTGTGGACAGTGGGGACGGTGTTGTGGACAGTGGGGACGGTGTTGTGGACAGTGGAGATGGTGTTGTGGACAGTGGGGACGGTGTTGTGGATAGTGGGGACGGTGTTGTGGATAGTGGGGACGGTGTTGTGGACAGTGGGGACGGTGTTGTGGACAGTGGGGACGGTGTTGTGGACAGTGGGGACGGTGTTGTGGACAGTGGAGATGGTATTGTGGATAGTGGAGACGGTGTTGTGGACAATGCAGACGGTGTTGTGGACAGTGGAGATGGTGTTGTGGACAGTGGGGATGGTGTTGTGGACAGTGGGGATGGTGTTGTGGACAGTGGGGATGGTGTTGTGGACAGTGGGGACGGTGTTGTGGATAGTGGAGACGGTGTTGTGGACAGTGGGGACGGTGTTGTGGACAGTGGAGATGGTGTTGTGGACAGTGGAGATGGTGTTGTGGACAGTGGAGACGGTGTTGTGGACAGTGGAGACGGTGTTGTGGATAGTGAAGACGGTGTTGTGGACAGTGGAGATGGTGTTGTGGATAGTGGAGATGGTGTTGTGGACAGTGGGGACGGTGTTGTGGACAGTGGGGATGGTGTTGTGGACAGTGGGGACGGTGTTGTGGACAGTGGGGACGGTGTTGTGGACAGTGGAGACGGTGTTGTGGACAGTGGAGATGGTGTTGTGGATAGTGGGGATGGTGTTGTGGATAGTGGAGACGTTGTTGTGGATAGTGGAGATGGTGTTGTGGACAGTGGAGACGGTGTTGTGGACAGTGGGGACGGTGTTGTGGACAGTGGGGACGGTGTTGTGGACAGTGGAGACGGTGTTGTGGACAGTGGAGATGGTGTTGTGGATAGTGGGGACAGTGTTGTGGACAGTGGAGACGGTGTTGTGGATAGTGGAGACGGTGTTGTGGACAGTGGAGACGGTGTTGTGGACAGTGGAGACGGTGTTGTGGATAGTGGAGACGGTGTTGTGGACAGTGGAGACGGTGTTGTGGACAGTGGAGACGGTGTTGTGGACAGTGGGGACGGTGTTGTGGATAGTGGAGACGGTGTTGTGGACAGTGGAGATGGTGTTGTGGATAGTGGAGACGGTGTTGTGGATAGTGGAGACGGTGTTGTGGACAGTGGGGATGGTGTTGTGGACAGTGGAGACGGTGTTGTGGATAGTGGAGACGGTGTTGTGGACAGTGGAGACGGTGTTGTGGACAGTGGAGACGGTGTTGTGGATAGTGGAGACGGTGTTGTGGACAGTGGAGATGGTGTTGTGGACAGTGGGGACGGTGTTGTGGACAGTGGGGACGGTGTTGTGGATAGTGGGGACGGTGTTGTGGACAGTGGAGACGGTGTTGTGGACAGTGGAGACGGTGTTGTGGACAGTGGGGACGGTGTTGTGGACAGTAGAGGGTGTTGTGGACAGTGGAGATGGTGTTGTGGACAGTGGGGACGGTGTTGTGGATAGTGGGGACGGTGTTGTGGACAGTGGAGACGGTGTTGTGGATAGTGGGGACGGTGTTGTGGACAGTGGAGACGCTGTTGTGGACAATGCAGACGGTGTTGTGGACAGTGGGGACGGTGTTGTGGATATTGGGGATGGTGCTGTGGACAGTGGGGACGGTGTTGTGGACAGTGGGGACGGTGTTGTGGACAGTGGGGATGGTGTTGTGGATAGTGGGGATGGTGTTGTGGACAGTGGGGACGGTGTTGTGAACAGTGGGGATGGTGTTGTGGACAGTGGGGACGGTGTTGTGGATAGTGGGGACGGTGTTGTGGATAGTGGAGATGGTGTTGTGGACAGTGGAGACGCTGTTGTGGATAGTGGAGATGGTGTTGTGGACAGTGGAGACGCTGTTGTGGATAGTGGAGACGGTGTTGTGGACAGTGGAGACGGTGTTGTGGACAGTGGAGATGGTGTTGTGGACAGTGGGGACGGTGTTGTGGATAGTGGGGATGATGTTGTGGACAGTGAAGACGGTGTTGTGGACAGTGGAGACGCTGTTGTGGACAGTGGGGACAGTGTTGTGGATAGTGGAGACGGTGTTGGGGACGGTGTTGTGGACAGTGGGGACGGTGTTGTGGATAGTGGGGACGGTGTTGTGGACAGTGGGGGTGTTGTGGACAGTGGGGACAGTGTTGTGGATAGTGGAGACGGTGTTGGGGACGGTGTTGTGGACAGTGGGGACGGTGTTGTGGATAGTGGGGACGGTGTTGTGGACAGTGGGGGTGTTGTGGACAGTGGGGACAGTGTTGTGGACAGTGGAGACGGTGTTGTGGACAGTGGGGATGGTGTTGTGGACAGTGGGGACGGTGTTGTGGACAGTGGGGACGGTGTTGTGGATAGTGGGGACGGTGTTGTGGACAGTGGAGACGGTGCTGTGGACAGTGGGGACGGTGTTGTGGATAGTGGAGATGATGTTGTGGACTGTGGAGATGGTGTTGTGGATAGTGGGGACGGTGTTGTGGACAGTGGAGACGGTGTTGTGGACAGTGGAGATGGTGTTGTGGACAGTGGAGATGGTGTTGTGGACAGTGGGGACGGTGTTGTGGACAGTGGGGACGGTGTTGTGGACAGTGGAGATGGTGTTGTGGACAGTGGGGACGGTGTTGTGGATAGTGGGGACGGTGTTGTGGACAGTGGAGATGGTGTTGTGGACAGTGGGGACGGTGTTGTGGACAGTGGGGACGGTGTTGTGGACAGTGGAGATGGTATTGTGGATAGTGGAGACGGTGTTGTGGACAATGCAGACGGTGTTGTGGATAGTGGAGATGGTGTTGTGGACAGTGGGGATGGTGTTGTGGATAGTGGGGATGGTGTTGTGGACAGTGGGGATGGTGTTGTGGACAGTGGGGACAGTGTTGTGGATAGTGGAGACGGTGTTGTGGACAGTGGGGACGGTGTTGTGGACAGTGGAGATGGTGTTGTGGACAGTGGAGATGGTGTTGTGGACAGTGGAGACGGTGTTGTGGACAGTGGGGACGGTGTTGTGGACAGTGGAGACGGTGTTGTGGTTAGTGGGGACGGTGTTGTGGACAGTGAGGATGATGTTGTGGACAGTGGAGACGGTGTTGTGGACAGTGAAGACGGTGTTGTGGACAGTGGGGATGGTGTTGTGGACAGTGGAGATGGTGTCGTGGACAGTGGAGATGATGTTGTGGACAGTGGAGACGGTGTTGTGGACAGTGGAGACGGTGTTGTGGACAGTGGAGATGGTGTTGTGGATAGTGGGGACGGTGTTGTGGACAGTGGAGACGGTGTTGTGGACAGTGGGGACGGTGTTGTGGACAGTGGGGATGGTGTTGTGGATAGTGGGGATGGTGTTGTGGACAGTGGGGACGGTGTTGTGGATAGTGGGGACGGTGTTGTGGACAGTGGAGACGGTGTTGTGGACAGTGGAGACGGTGTTGTGGACAGTGGGGACGGTGTTGTGGACAGTAGAGGGTGTTGTGGACAGTGGAGATGGTGTTGTGGACAGTGGGGACGGTGTTGTGGATAGTGGGGACGGTGTTGTGGACAGTGGAGACGGTGTTGTGGATAGTGGGGACGGTGTTGTGGACAGTGGAGACGCTGTTGTGGACAATGCAGACGGTGTTGTGGACAGTGGGGACGGTGTTGTGGATATTGGGGATGGTGCTGTGGACAGTGGGGACGGTGTTGTGGACAGTGGGGACGGTGTTGTGGACAGTGGGGATGGTGTTGTGGATAGTGGGGATGGTGTTGTGGACAGTGGGGACGGTGTTGTGAACAGTGGGGATGGTGTTGTGGACAGTGGGGACGGTGTTGTGGATAGTGGAGACGGTGTTGTGGATAGTGGAGATGGTGTTGTGGACAGTGGAGACGCTGTTGTGGATAGTGGAGATGGTGTTGTGGACAGTGGAGACGCTGTTGTGGATAGTGGAGACGGTGTTGTGGACAGTGGAGACGGTGTTGTGGACAGTGGAGATGGTGTTGTGGACAGTGGGGACGGTGTTGTGGATAGTGGGGATGATGTTGTGGACAGTGAAGACGGTGTTGTGGACAGTGGAGACGCTGTTGTGGACAGTGGGGACAGTGTTGTGGATAGTGGAGACGGTGTTGGGGACGGTGTTGTGGACAGTGGGGACGGTGTTGTGGATAGTGGGGACGGTGTTGTGGACAGTGGGGGTGTTGTGGACAGTGGGGACAGTGTTGTGGATAGTGGAGACGGTGTTGGGGACGGTGTTGTGGACAGTGGGGACGGTGTTGTGGATAGTGGGGACGGTGTTGTGGACAGTGGGGGTGTTGTGGACAGTGGGGACAGTGTTGTGGACAGTGGAGACGGTGTTGTGGACAGTGGGGATGGTGTTGTGGACAGTGGGGACGGTGTTGTGGACAGTGGGGACGGTGTTGTGGATAGTGGGGACGGTGTTGTGGACAGTGGAGACGGTGCTGTGGACAGTGGGGACGGTGTTGTGGATAGTGGAGATGATGTTGTGGACTGTGGAGATGGTGTTGTGGATAGTGGGGACGGTGTTGTGGACAGTGGAGACGGTGTTGTGGACAGTGGAGATGGTGTTGTGGACAGTGGAGATGGTGTTGTGGACAGTGGGGACGGTGTTGTGGACAGTGGGGACGGTGTTGTGGACAGTGGAGATGGTGTTGTGGACAGTGGGGACGGTGTTGTGGATAGTGGGGACGGTGTTGTGGACAGTGGAGATGGTGTTGTGGACAGTGGGGACGGTGTTGTGGACAGTGGGGACGGTGTTGTGGACAGTGGAGATGGTATTGTGGATAGTGGAGACGGTGTTGTGGACAATGCAGACGGTGTTGTGGATAGTGGAGATGGTGTTGTGGACAGTGGGGATGGTGTTGTGGATAGTGGGGATGGTGTTGTGGACAGTGGGGATGGTGTTGTGGACAGTGGGGACAGTGTTGTGGATAGTGGAGACGGTGTTGTGGACAGTGGGGACGGTGTTGTGGACAGTGGAGATGGTGTTGTGGACAGTGGAGATGGTGTTGTGGACAGTGGAGACGGTGTTGTGGACAGTGGGGACGGTGTTGTGGACAGTGGAGACGGTGTTGTGGTTAGTGGGGACGGTGTTGTGGACAGTGAGGATGATGTTGTGGACAGTGGAGACGGTGTTGTGGACAGTGAAGACGGTGTTGTGGACAGTGGGGATGGTGTTGTGGACAGTGGAGATGGTGTCGTGGACAGTGGAGATGATGTTGTGGACAGTGGAGACGGTGTTGTGGACAGTGGAGACGGTGTTGTGGACAGTGGAGATGGTGTTGTGGATAGTGGGGACGGTGTTGTGGACAGTGGAGACGGTGTTGTGGACAGTGGAGACGCTGTTGTGGACAGTGGGGACGGTGTTGTGGACAGTGGATACGGTGTTGTGGACAGTGGGGACGGTGTTGTGGACAGTGGAGACGGTGTTGTGGACAGTGGGGACGGTGTTGTGGACAGTGGAGACGGTGTTGTGGACAGTGGGGACGGTGTTGTGGACAGTGGAGACGGTGTTGTGGACAGTGGGGATGGTGTTGTGAACAGTGGGGACGGTGTTGTGGACAGTGGAGACGGTGTTGTGGATAGTGGGGACGGTGTTGTGGACAGTGGAGACGGTGTTGTGGACAGTGGAGACGCTGTTGTGGACAGTGGGGATGGTGTTGTGGACAGTGGGGACGGTGTTGTGGACAGTGGAGACGGTGTTGTGGACAGTGGGGATGGTGTTGTGGACAGTGGGGATGGTGTTGTGAACAGTGGGGACGGTGTTGTGGACAGTGGGGACGGTGTTGTGGATAGTGAGGATGGTGTTGTGGATAGTGGAGACGGTGTTGTGGATAGTGGGGACGGTGTTGTGGATAGTGGAGACGGTGTTGTGGACAGTGGAGACGCTGTTGTGGACAGTGGAGATGGTGTTATGGATAGTGGAGAAAGTTGTCCTAAGTTTCAATGATATTGAAGATCACACTTGAAGGCAGAGTACATGATTAACGGCAGAATTTGGCTGTGTGTAGGGTTGGAGGAAAGGTCGAGTGAGCTGGGTCTGTTCTCCTCAGAGTGAAGGAAGGTGAGAGTGACTTGGCAGAAGTATACAAGACGATGAACCACAGAAAAGGAGGTTAGCCGACATCTTTTTCACACAGCAGAACTGGCAAATATGAGATGGCATAATCTTAAGGTGATTGGAGGAAACTGGAGGGTATCAGACTTTTTTTAACACGGAGTGGTGGGTGTGTGGAACACAAAGCCAGGGGTGTTGGTCGAGGCAGATACATTAGGGACACAAGAGAGTTTCAAGTTGGTTGATGGTGGTCTACGTGCGAGGTGAGGGTTAGGTTGATCTAAGAGTAGGTTAAAAGGTCAGCACAGCATTGTGGGCCAAGTGGCCTGGACGGAGCTGTACTGTTCTGTGTTCCCTGGCTGCAAGAACTGGAGCCTCGAATGACGGGGTTCAGCAATTACTGGCAGCTCATGGTTAATGGGTCATTATTCTGGCAGCAAGTTGGGTGGATGGGGGATCAGAGTATTTTAGGAGGTCCTGAGATCTTGTGGGAGATTCCGGGACATGATGCAGTTTGCAGCTACACCAGATTCCCGAGACCAGGTGTGAGTTGCAGAATCCTATGGTTTTTCTCAAATCCAGTGGACTTCAGGGGTCTGCCAGAGAGGTTTTGGGATCCTTTGGGGTAGTGGGATCTGATATGTTTCAGAGATCTACTGGGATCTTAGAAATGGGATCCAGTGGGTCTTTTCTGGTGTAGAGGGGTTGTGGGATCTGGTGGATTCCCAAGATCAAGTAGGAGTTTGGTGAACC